>NC_037681.1:102621754-102921754 GCF_003255815.1 Theropithecus gelada
TTTTTTTTTTTTTTTTTTTTTTTTTTTTTTTTTGCTCTAATGTGTACTTTTTCTGATATTAAAATAGCTTGTCCTTTATTTTGAATAATTATTGTATGGTTACTTTCCATTTACTTTCAACCTCTCTATCAATATTTTGAAGTTGATTTCTTGTAGACAACATGCGTTAGTTTCTTATAACTGCTATAACAAATTATCACAAACTCAGTGGTATAATGAATACAGTTCTAGTATCATAGAATTCAAGGAGGCAGTAGTGTAAAATGAGTCAGCAGGGTTGTGTTTCTTCTTGAAGCTTTAGAGAAGAATATATTCTCTCTCTCTCTTTTTTATTTTTTTTTCCAGTTATTAGAGGCTTACTACCTTCCTTGGCTTGTGAGGGCTTTCCTCCAGTTTTAAAGCATCTGGATAGCATCTTTGAATCTCTTTCTTTCTCTCTCATCACTTCCATCATCAGACCTCTGTCTTTTCTGCCTAATCCTTGATATGAAACATAAAGATTGACTTTCCTCTCATCCCCAAGTTTAAAAAAACAAAAGGAATGAGGTCCATGTATATCCATTAGATAGGAAATACTTTTTGTTTAAATTTTAACTAAGTGATTTATCAGGGTAAGGAACTACGAAATAGTTCATATCATAAAACAACGATGAGGCCGGGCGTGGTGGCTCAGGCCTGTAATCCCAGCACTTTGGGAGGCTGAGGTGGGCGGATCACGAGGTCAGGAGATCGAGACCATCCTGGCTAACACAGTGAAACCCCGTCTCTACTAAAAATACAAAAACAGAATTAGTTGGGCACGGTGGCCGGCATCTGTAATCCCAGCTACTCGGGAGGCTGAGGCAGGAGAATGGCATGAACCCGGGAGGCGGAGCTTGCAGTGAGCTGAGATCCAGCCACTGCACTCCAGCCTGGGTGAAAGAGTGAGAATCTGTCACCAAAAAAAAAAAAAAAAAAAAAAAAAAAATCAAAAAAAAGAAAAAAAAATGATGAGAATGTATTTTAGTACACTTCCAAAAGTATTGATAAAGAGCTTTAAAAATGACAAACTAGTTGACATAGTGTTTCTTCTTTTATGATATACCTTAAGTAAACTATCAGAGGTAGTCATAGATACTTGCATTCTACAACAAAGAGCATCCTTATATGAAAATGTTCAATTGAATGATGCACTAGAGCCAATTTGCACATCTGTACCAAGCTGTGCATTTAGTTATGTCACATTGGTAGATTGAAATAAGCTATGGTATAACATTTATACTAACATGGGAAACTCTATAAATCATCTAAAACTCCTTCGAAGTGTTTTATAAATGTTTATAAGCACATTACTGAAAAAAAGTTATCAAATATCTCTCAAAACAGTGTACTGGAAAACAAATAATTTTTCAAGCAATATATAAAGAAAAACAATAAAATGAAGACACAAAACTATAGGTATTCATATTAATAGTAACAAATTACAGACATGATACAGTGAATTAAAATGTTGACTATATAAATAAAACTTGAATTTACAAGAGAACAGAATGTTTTTAATTTTTAACATTTTTGAAAACAAATAATAAAGGCCATTTGCTCTAAAACGTAACTTTGGTTGTTTACATTGAGGAGAGATAATTTTGTAGAAGTATTAATAAATTTGTAAATTGTGAAATAACTAATGAGTAAATTAATCAGCTTTTAGTTCCTATGAAGTGTCCCAGATTGTAACTGATTACCCTATGCTGTTATCTATCTATGCATAAATACAGCAGAGATTTATGAAACTAAGAAAAAAAAATAATTTTTTAAGATACAGAATCTTGTATGTTGCCCAGCCTGGTCTTGAACTCCTAGGCTCAAGTGATCCTCCTGCCTCAGCTTTCCAAGTAGCTGGGACTTTGGGTGCAGTGCCAAAAAATATCTGACAAATAAAATATACAGTGAAGAAATTACAAATAGTTAAAGCTTAGATACATATACCAGTAGTGTAATCGCAAATACAAAACTGAATAAGACATTCTTCACCATCAGACTTGAAAGAACTAAAGTACATGCTTATTTATTTATTTATTCATTCATTTATTTTGAGACAGGGTCTCACTCTGTCACTTAGTCTGCAGTTCAGTGGTGTGATCACAGATCACTGCAGGCTCAACCTCCCGAGCTCAAGCCATCCTCCCACCTCAGCCTCCTGAGTAGCTAGGACTGCAGGCACACACTACCACACCTACCCAGATAATTTTTGTTATTGTTGCATTTTTTGTAGAGAAGAGGTTTTGTCATGTTGCCTAGGGTGACCTTAAATGCCTAGGCTCAAGCAATCTGCCTGCTTTGGCTTCCCAAAAGGCTTGATTCACAAGCGTGAGCCACCATGCCTGGACTTTACATTTTTATAAAAGAACAATAAAGAACACTACACACAAGGAACAAAGCTGTGCTTTGCTGGATTAAAAAAAAAATAAAAATTGCTATAGATGAAAGAACATTCCAGATTTTTAATATCATATATATTTTTTTTCTTTCATGAGAACAAAACAAATATTTTTAAATATCTCCTTGGCTTGCTGATATGATCCTTCTTGCTAAAAAATATCTCATTTCAAATTAAACTTCAAGTTTCTTGGTTTCTTCTGACTATGTGTGCCAGATCTACTTATTGGGTAATTTGCCTTTTTCTTTTTTAATGTGATCATGTGGTCACTTGCTTTCACCTTTCTTCTGATTTCGAATTGTTTCTTTCTCTAATTTGAACTTCATTATATAGTTATCACAAAATCTGGACCTGAGTCTGGTGCAATAGATCTGTTACCTGTGGCTGATGCAGATTCCCAAGTTGTCACTGGTATGTCCTCCCTTTGCAGATCAGCATGCAGTGTGAAGCCTGTGTTCTAATGACCTACACTGGTTACCTATAGGTGTACAGCCGGTTCCATTTGCTTTCATCCCACACTCCTCTCTCTTTTTCCCAGTAGGATTCTTTAGTGTTAAAATTTTAATCTCCCCACTTTACAGACAAGAATTTCTCTTTGGCATAAGGAAACCATTTGAAAAAATAATAATTTGTGGATTACAAGTGAATATTGGTATACATTAACATAAAATGATTAGGAAATGATAAGAAAATGTTCTTTTATTATTTTTAGTTGGTTAGTGGTTCATCTGATATTTAAGATTTGACCTATATGTTCTTGTGTATTTCTACCCTATTTTGCATGCTTCTCTATGTGTTTGGTAAAGTAGAACGTGCTAATTTTTCTGATTGAGTTATATATGTTTTGTAAAACTCTTCCTGAAGTGAGCAGGTAGAGAAATATTAATAGCATTTAGATTTATTGTAAGCAGAAAATATTATTTAGTCTTTTATATAAAAAAGGTATGAGAACATGTCAAAATAAATGAGAATAATTTATAGCAATAAAGACAAAAAATTCTACAATGATAGATAATATCACTAAGATATAAATTTTCTATGTGTGTATATTTACTAAAACTATCCTCTGAGGAATAAAGAGATGGAAAGGGGAAAAATTTGAAAATAGACTGTATGGCAGGTGAGCCAACAGGATTAAGGAAAGAATCAGCAAGACCCACTGTCGCTGCAGTTTCCCCTCTGATATTTTTATCAATATGTTAAGAGGTTCATTTAACCCAGTTAACAAAAGAGAAAACCAAAATGTTACTAGACAGACATTTGGTAAAACCAATCAAGATAGGGGTATATACTTATTTGACTGCCAGTCAGCCAACAGTGTGGTATTAACTACCTACTATGTAGACAAGAGTATGCTACATCCAGGCAACATTGTATTACATGGACCACAGTCCTTTCCCTCAAGAAGTTTACAATATAGATTTATTTTTGGCATAGTCCCTTCAAATATTATAAAACAAAAGATTAAATAATAGTACAAAATAATGATGCTAGAAATGATACATGGTGTCAAGCATAATAAGCCTCTTATGCAAACAGAATAAATACACAATAAATGAGTATTTCTTCAATATTTGTAGTCTTGCATGTTTTCTTTCTTTCCTATTAGGAAAACATACAAGATGACAAATATTGAAAGAAAGGAAGAGATCAGTATTTGGAATGATTAGAGAAGGCACCATAGAAAGGTAGGGCATGTGTTGGACCTGGAAAAATGAATATGCAAGTAGAGTATTCCTCATCCAAAATGCTTGGGGACCAGATGTACTTTGCATTTCAGGGTTTCTTTCTCTTCAAATTTTGGAATATTTGACTACATATAATGAGATATCTTGGAGAGAGGACTCAAGCCTCAACATGAAATTCATTTATGTTTTACATATATCTTATACACATAGCTTGAAGGTAATTTTATATAATGTTTTAAATAATTGTATGAATAAAACAAAATTTTGACTGCATTTTAACTGCAACCCAACACATAAGGTCAGATGCAGAATTTTCCACTGCGGGGATCACGTTAGCACTCAAAAAGTTTCAAATTTTGGAGCACTTTGAATTTCAGATTTTCACATTAGGAATGCACAGTCTGTAATGTGGATAGTTTAGGAATATAAGATGTGTGCGTGGGGGTAGAGGGAGTGTATAGATTGTTATATAACATTAATTTCCAGAATAGCATTGTGAAAAGAAAGACTGGGACCAATCTGGTTTATTTATAGGAATTATAGGAAATATTCAAGTTGAGGAATAGGCGTAAGGCAGTTACTTCTAGAGTTGAGAGGGATGTGAAGAACATCTTGGTAAATGAATAATTTTCCAAGGCATTCACTGTCCCTCTATTTCTTTACATGTGTTACAAGGAAGTTTAAACTTAATCTATAATATATTCTGTTGCCTCTCATTGTATAAAGCTGTGATTAAGTTCTGGAGGAATTCTAATAATAGTACATAGTTCATACTATGCAAGAGCCTTCATGGGTTTGTGAGTACTAAGTCATTTCAGGTTTAAAAGAATAGAATGGGAAATCTCCGCCTTGAAGAAATTGCCTTAAAATTATTTTTATTCAGAAGATGAAAATAGATACTACAATACACATTTTTTACCCCCTAATTTTGCCTCTGGGAAAAAGTCCTAATAATTTTCTAGCTAACAAATCAAATTAAAGACAATGACTAACTCTTAATGGCTTTTTAAATGGTTGCCCACAACTCTAATTAGTAAATATACCATTTGCTATAATGGCATTCATAAAATTAATTATAGATTTTTGAAGGAAAAATATTTATGACATTACTGTGAAGAAAAAAAAATGTAATAGGAGTGCTAGGCTAATGGTGGGGAATTGTATACATTTTGTATAAGTACACTTTTATGCAGCTTGCAAACATTTATCTTTTACATTTATTGGCTCTTTTTTTCAGATTTTTAAAGCACTAAAAAAACTCATTCTCAACATAGTTTATTGAATGTGTATGCTATAAAAACTGCATTCCAACTGATTAGTAATACAGGTGAAAACAGCAGTTCTCATTAAGCTGAAGGGACTTACCTGAGGACAAAAAGTGAATCAGTGTGTGTGTATGTGTGTGTGTGTGGGTGTGTGTGTGTGTGTTTTAAGCAAACAAAAAAACACATGGTTTTATTTTTATCCACATTTTTGAAATTCGATTTTTTATATGTAAGTAAATAGGATTCCTATGTTGGGGACATAGGAAATAATTCAAATAAAAAATGTGTAAATGGAATTATTTTGCTGTCTAGTCTAATACTTTAGTAAGCATTTGCTGCTCATCAACAAAATGCTATAGATAATCAAATACGAAGCAGGCTAGCCACATAAAACCAATGTGGTTCAACTTTTATGTAACAAAGTTTTCAGTTGCTTTTTTTAGTTGCCATGAACCCCAAGATCATGTAACCTGAGCACGCCCAGATAAACCAAGGGTGCAACCCCAGTGGGAGCCTAAATGCTCAGTCTGAGGATTGGAGACTGAATTAAGAGCAGACATCACATGGCAGGATTCAGGATCTGATGAGGAGCAGCTCTGGCCTCACTCCATGGCAGAATCCAGTCAGATCATGTGACCTGACATTATCTCATTGCAAGATTAAATCAGATCATGCCTCATTACCCTATAAAACCTGATCTAGTCCACAGGTCCAGGAGACACTCCTTTGGACACCACCCCTGGGATATTCCCCTTACTTGTTATAATAAAATTCCCTTGCTAAATTTTCCTTAGTTGTGGTCATTGGGTTGACACCTGCCAAGCTACCAAACTCACCTGTTGTGTAACAAGACTGGTAAACAGTAATGAATGTACATTGCCATAATTACCTTTAGTTTTGGTAATATCATATTTCTAATAACACATATAAATTACAGTTCACAATCTCAGAGAATGCATTTCTAACACTGCCATGTAGATCATGCATGTTGGTCAGTCTGGTTCTGCTCTAGTTGTAGGGACAAAAGTAGAGGATTGCCAAGGTTCAGATCATTTAATCTCAAATTCTCTTATACCTTCTCAAATGGAAATTGCTTCCCCCATTACCAATTCATCTCCTCCAATAATCCTGTCACTCATAGCATGAACAGAAAAAGTTGACAAAGTTCTTTATCATCTGGAAGGATAATCTTCATGAATCTACCTCTGAAGAATAAGCAATCTCTCTATCTGTGGCTTTTGTTGGTTCCAGGTATGCTTCTCATGCAAAGCGCCTCCTTAGGATTATGAAGAACTTGAGTTTCAATCAAGTTTTCACTGTTTTTCTGTGGGAAAACAAAATAGGTAGATAGTGTATAGCTTTCTTGAAAAGACATCAAAAGGAAAAGGAACATGTTGAGAATGTAAAATTCTTTTTCCAACGTCATCATGTTAGTTCAGTGCCATCCCTTACATGTAACTTCTATAAGACAAACGTCTCACAGTAACATACGAAAGGTAGGAAGACAGTTTTTGTTTTTTCCTGAAGAAAAAACTTTTATATAGAATCTTAGCAATGATATTAGTTAATGCATCACTCATAGTCTTTAGTTTTGTGTTCAAGACACATAAAACTTTGTTAGATCTCTTCAAATAATCATCTGTTTTATTTTGATACTAATTTATTTTAAACCATAGTTCTTTACAGAATTTCCTTGGAACTAATAAATACAAAAAAATTGTGAGAAGTAAAGAGGTAGAAATGATTATTGGAAAAAGTTCTTCAGGATATCACTGTAACATAGGCTAGCAATACCCAAATCCAGGTGTAAGAAGGGCTTTTTAACTCAAGAAAAACTTACTAAAATCTAGATGAAAAATAAAGCTGATTCAACTAAGAATTTGATATGGAAAAGAGTTGACCTTACAGTGACAAATTCTCAATGAATGTGACTTTGAAAACTATTTCTGTGGATGGGATTAGGCACAACTCATGCACACAAACATAAGGATAAGGGTCATGTAATATTAGAAAATGCTGTGTGAAACACTAAATGAATCTCTGAGTTTAATGTGTAACTATAAATTATTAAAAACAATACTTAATGTGCTATGTCTAATGTTATTTGGTCAGAGACCTCTTTTTCTTAGTCTTAAGACTCAGATTATCTAAACCACATCTTAGAACATTCTACTAAAGAAGAAATAATAGAAAACTAGTCTTCTGAAGCCTTTTTCTGTTTTTTTTCTAACTTTATAAATAAGATTATTCTTGTTATGTTGTGTAATTCTATGAACTTTACATATTGATGTAAAAAACATTGTTGAATGCCTATTGTGTGACAGAGGCTGTGATATAAACTAGGAGACATGGAAAAATAATTCTTTTTATAATTCTGTAATACAGAAATAGGGGAAGTTATTAAAAACTGATTATAATAGACAACTGTTATGTTATAATTAATGATAACTCATTTATTAAAGTATATCTAATATCCCACATGTCATGTTTTATCTCATTTAATGTTCACAAACCACATGATATATCGATGTTATTATAGATGAGATACAGAACCAGGATAATAATAAAGCCAAATCTCACAGTTGATAAGTAGAATATATTTAAATGTGGTTCTGTCCAAATATAAAGTCAGTTTTCTTAACCATGTACGCTTCTGAGGACACAGAGGAGAAACTAGTTCAACTTAAGTGAATTAAGATTTCATGGCCTGGCACAGTGGCTCATGCCTGTAATCCCAGCACTTTGGGAGGTTGAGGCAGGCAGATCACGAGGTCAAGAGACCAGGACCATCCTGGCCAACATGATGAAACCCTGCCTCTACAAAAAATATAAAAATTAGCTGGGTGTGGTGGCACACACCTGTAGTCCCAGCTACTTGGGAGGCTGAGGCAAGATAATCACTTGAACCCAGAAGGTAGAGGTTGCAATGAGTCAAGATGGCACCACTGCACTATAGCCTTGCAGCAGAGTGAGACTGTCTCAAAAAAAAAAAAAAAAAAAATCATGAATAAAAACATTAAAACATTAGAAAATTCATTAGATCTGAATGTTTCAAGATGTCTAAGGGGTAGGGGAGGGGAGGTTATTACAGACCAAAGAAATGAAAATTGGAAAGGCAAACATTCATGATAAGAATGACATAATCAGGAAATATACTAATTTAGTGTGTATTTAGCATACAGCTCTTAACAAGAAGTGATGACAGAGAATTTTTCTGAATTAGTAAATAATCTCACAGGTCATGCCAAGGGTGATGAATTTCATTCAACAGGCAACGAAGCTGCAGGACAAATAATATATCTACCTAATTCGGGAAGTAACATAATCTGATTTGGGGTTTCAGAAGATAAATTGATGAACAGGTAAGAATAGGAAACCATTAAGGAGCTTATTTTAGTAAGAGGGATTAGAAGCCATGATATAAATACTTTCAAGGTGCTATTATTGGCCATGGAACCTAGAAACAAGCAAATGTCTATGCCAGTTCATACCAAACATTTTAGCTAAGTTCCTAGGAGCTTCAAACAATGAGAACTATTGGACCAGAGTACCATTGTTTTCAGACTGGACATCTGAAATGGTTAAACCATCTCAGCTTGTTGCTCTGTTATTAATCTTCCTCCTATACCTTTCCAATTTGTTCTTACTTTACCTGAGACATATTTTTATCTACTTAAGAAAACAGAATGACTGTCTCTTAAATCAAGTAAAAATTTCTGTAATTACCTTATATATCTGGCCCTACACATAAATCCCATCTTTTTCCCAGGAAGCCAAAATGTAGCATTCAGAAAATATTTTTAGTCCCACATCATGCATATGTCCATGCTGATTGCACACCCAGCATTATCTGTTCCTTGGCATTTACACTTCTAATCTCTACTTACTTGGGCTGAAGCTGCAGCCCTATCAAGTCTATGAAATCACCTCCTACTACTCATATGCGTGAGTGTTCTGATGCTGAAATCCCATTGTACAGTACTAACAAATTATCACAATTTAGCACTGAAAAAATCCAAGTGCACTTGTTATTATGCGGAACAACTAAAATGGAATCTCACATTTATTTCCATCTCTAAAATGAATTGTATTTGTTTGTAATATTGTCAGTAGGTAGAGAAAAAGAAATGGCTTAGTACCAGGATATACAATTTAAAAGATCTTTACAAACACTGATCCTTTAGCTTTTGCTGCATAACAGCTTTTGCCTCACATGGTTTCAGCTTTGCAGAACACATTTTGGAATTCACAGGGCAATCTAGACTTTCCCTAGATATTTCCTTTGAGTAGAAAATAAAATTCGCCCCACAGGGTTAGGGATTGTAGACAAGATACCTTTGATTGGAGATCATCAATAATCAGCTTTGACTTCTACCTATTCTCTGGAAACGTGATATATACAGGCAATCTGGAAGCCCTAAGGGGCTAGGCATGAAAGTTATGAGAATCCACAGATTGGCAGAAATATTTTCTGACACACGCCTAACATTGTCATAACCATCCTCTGCTACATATAGGCAGCTGCTATTGGTATTATCTTTACATATGAACAGAGAAAATGATGGTCATGGCTCAACAATGTTGGCTTCTTATAGGGAGAGCTCAAGGGTGAAACTGCAAATATTTGGCAATGTGAAACATTTTACTAGAAACACATTTAGAGGGGACAAGCCTTGGTAGGAATGAAAGCTGGAGACAACAGATTATATACTACTGACATACAAATGACAGTGAAGAATATATATAGTTTAATATATAGTATTGATTCACTAACATTGAACTCAAAGGCAACAGCACTGGAACTCATGCCTCAGCATAGCTTATCTAACATAATTCTTTTCTGTTAGGCACATCACAGTTGTCTTCTGCTGGGCATACTAGACAGTGCTTCAGCACTACAACTGGGGGCCAATTTAAACAACATCAACAAACAGCATGAAAATGTGAAAACTGTAAGGCTAAATAGACCATAATAAAGGATACATTTATATTATGAAAGCTGAAATAAGAATGTTGCCTTTTTGACACCAGCTAAGAACACGTACACTAGGTGACTCAACTTTTTGGCACTCTGTGCATGCCCACGAATGATGAAAGTGCCAGGAGAATTGACTTGGGGGATTTAAATAAATTTTAGAGAGTAGGCAAGTTCACAAATATAGAATTCATGAATAATGAGGATCAACTGTATGTGGAAGAAGTCAGCGGTTTCCTCTTGTCATATTTAGACTTGCAGAAAATCTGTTGGGCATTTATAATTATGCAACAAGTTCCCAAGTAAGAGAACAGAGGAGAAAAGTGTTGGGGTCAGTTGTTACAACAGGGATAACTGATGCAATACCAAATTATATAGGAAAGTCACTGAGAAGAAAAGAGTAAAATTTAGGAAAGCAAAACATGTACCAAGAATTGAAAACACTAATTGATAAAGCATCCAGATTACTTTCTTAAAGAGGATATATAATATTTTTGACTGCGATATGATAGGACCTAATGTTAAATATTCCCAGAAAGAGTTATCCTAATGCTGAAATCAAAGCTCAGTGATTTCTCCATACTGACATAAGGTTACTTGTGCCAGAGTTCCAGATTCCAAATCTCAAACCTTGAATTTCTGGTGATGCTTCTGATTCTCATAGTTGCTCTGCTTAACTGCATTATGTCCCTGTTTCTCGCTGGTCCCATTTCTCTCTGTGTCACATTGCCCTCTGGTAGAACATAAAACATGCACTACCCTTTTGCCATTATATCTAATATTTCTAATCCTGCCGGAACTCCAACTACAGATCCTTCACTGTCATTAGGCCCACGAGGGGATTTTTCATTACTTTATCTAAGATGCTAGGTTCTTAGTCTTGCATACTTTGATTGAAGACTGCTATAACTTTTAAACAGAGAATTTAAACTGCTCACTAAAATTTGTGTTTTCATCCCAAGCTGTCCTCACAAGCCTCTTGGTGCCTTTTTCCTGAATTGGGTGACTCAATGCCAGCGTTTTACCCACCAAAATCCTAAGATAAAAACATATAAAAGCCTTTTGAATTCTGTATTACAATTCCAAATAATAAAAATCTACTCATGCTGATTTTTGCACCTATGAGATCAATGTCAGTTATGTAGCATATTAATTTGGTGAAGGTTGTAAACTCTTTCGTGTTTAACAACCATTTATTCCCCATGCCTTCTAGAGTCACCTCTTTTATGATAATGCTCTTCAAACTTTCCTATCTCACTGTCCTTTCATTTTTTTTTAATCCTAGTGAACTAAGATACTCATTCATCTCTAACTTCCTGATCATTTTTTGCCTTTCTCAGTATGAATGCTGACCAAGCCATGTTTCATGATCCCCCCACCATGAGCTAAATATTTCCATGCAGCTTTGTTTTCTCTTGCCTCTTCAACTATTTATTGCCTCCCTCACAGTTGTTTTCTATAACTATACTGCATCCATTTTCAACAGCACTGCCCTAAATATGTGCATTCAACCAGCCATCAGAGTTTTGCTAGCAGCATCCCATCCTTATTGATCAAATATACGAAAATGATGCATTCCTAATGAAGAGTTTGGTTACGCCAATTAGCACTCCTTTTTATTGTCAGATCGAATATTGTATTCAAAAGAACAACAGTGTATTAGCTCCTCTGCTTCTTTATTTCTATACTTTATTTAACACTTTATCCTTAATTTCTTACTACCAGCCCAAGTCCTGTTGCTTTGCATTTCCCAATAATCATACAGCAAGTACAAGCACTTGCTTACTGCATTTCATAAATATTTGGTACTTTGCGGTTGTGGTCTGAACTTTCCAGATTATTTACTGAAAAAATATTCAGTGTAATCTCATGCTATCTTGGATTTCAGACCATTACTAACAATAATTCTTCTTTTTGCCTGGTCCTGCCCTATTAAAATAGGCAGCATAGTGAATAGCAAAAAATACTGCTTGAGGACGATTTTCCTCAATTAACCTCTCTGAGTGTGACAAAATTAGAAAAGTTTTATTAGCTCATTCCAAGTTTGATAAGCTGTGGATCTAGAAGCATTCCCTTTATATTTCAAAACATTTGAGAACAAATATTACCTACTATCTGGAGTATAACCGAAATCAAACATAAGTATACATTGAGAGCCTATAATGCATCAGACACTGCATAGAAACAGTATGGTTTAACAGTTTCACACAACTGTATAATTAAATGTTTTTATCAGTTCTCACACATTAGAAAATTTATACTCAGATAAGTTAAAAAATATAATGGTTAAATACATAAGCCACACCTTGACTGTATGAATTCAAACCTCATGCTTTTTTAGATCCTCCATACTTCTGTGCTGATATTCAGGCTTGATCAGCAAGACTTTGAATAATCGTACATTGTTGGTTATAAGTCTTAAATTGATACTCAAATCTCTCCAGCACGATATCTGTAGAATGGTAGCATATATGTGGCTACTACAATAAATCCCAAAACATAAATGTTTAATTTATCAAAGCTTCCATGATAAAATTAAAATAACTTATCTTTATGCTATATAATAATATAATGAATTAGGCTATATTAATAAGTTAATAGTATAAAGTTTTAGCTTCATGGACTTGCCACTAATTAATTGACACTCTTTTTTGGAATATTCACTTCTCCAACTTTGTAATCAGTTCAAATATTCCAATGTTATAGCCTCATCTTCTAGACATGGTAACAGATAACTAAGTTGAAGATACCAGTGGTTTGCAGTTGCTAAAAGTTTCCTCTGCTATACTTTATCAGACCTTATAGATACCCAGTATTTTGAGTCAAGTTTTGGTAAACCTACTGAACCTCTCAATAGGGTATCTTATAAGCACCTCTATTTTAATTTATACACCAAAAGTTTGCGGTATCCGGTCTTTTGAAGACAGTGTACCTTCTTTATTCAGCTTGCCACTCTGTGTCTTTTTAATTAGGACATTGAGCCCATTTACATTTAATATTAGTATTGATATGTGTGAATTTGATACTGTCATCATAATGTTAGCTGGTTATTTTGCAGACTTATGTGGTTGCTTTACAGTGTCCACTGGTCTGTGTACTTCAATGTGTTTTTGTAGGGGCTGGTAATGGTCTTTCCTTTCCATATTTAGTGTTTCCTTCAGGATCTCTTGTAAGGTATGTCTGGTGATAACACATTTCCTCAGCATTTTCTTGTCTAAATAGGGTCTCAATTCTTCTTCACTTATGAAGCACAGTTTAGCCAATTTCTTTAAATTTGTCAAATTTAAATTTCTTTAAGAATGTCAAATATTAGCTCTCAATGCGTTCTGGCTTATAGGATTTCAGCTGAGAAGTCCACTGTTAGTCTAATGGGCTTCCCTTTGTAGGTGACTTGCCTTTTCTCTCTATGTGCCTATTACATTTTTTCTTTCATTTCAATCTTGAAGAATCTGATGGTTACGTGTCTTGGTGATAATCTTCTATCGAAGTATCTTACTGGAGTTGTCTGCGTTTCCTGAATTAGAATGTTGGCCTCTCTAGCTCTGTTAGGGATCTCATGGATGATATCCTGAAGTGTGTTTTCCAAGCTGGTTCACAACTGCAGCAAAAGCAAAAATTGACATGTGGGGTCTAACTAAACTAAAGAGCTTCTTCACTCAAAGAAACTGTCAATAAACAACCTACAAAATGGAAGAAAAGTTTTGCAAACTATGCATCTGACAAAAGACAATATATACCAGCTATAAGGAACTTAAACAAATTTACAAGAAAAAAGCAACCCCATAAAAATGTGAGCAATGGACATGAACAGACACTTTTCAAAAGAAGACATACATGAGGCCAACAATCATATGAAAGAAAGCTCAACATCACTGAACATTAGAGAAAAGCAAATCAAAACCACAATGAGATACCATCTCATACCAATCAGAATTACTACTATTAAAAAGTCAAAAAATAACAAGGGCTAGTGTGGTTGTAGAGAAAAAGGAATGTTTATACACTATTGGTGGGATTATAAATTAGTTCAACCATTGTGGAAGACAGTGTGGCGATTCCTCTAGGATCTAGAGATGGAAATGCCATTCAACCTAACAATCCCATTATTTGTTTTCTTTTGATTCTCTAATTCTTTCCATTATTGTGTTAGGTTGTTAACTTTAGAATCAATATGTTAAAATGGTTATCTGACCCAAGGCAAGTTATAGATTCAGTGCCATTCCTATTAAACTATCATTGAAATTCTCCTCACAACTAGAGAAAAAACTATTGTAAAATTTATATGGAACCAAAAAAATGCCCAAATAGTAAAGGTAATCCTAAGCAAAAAGAACAAAACTGATGACATCATGTTATCTGACTTTATGTTACAGGGCTACAGTAACCAAAACAGAATGGTACTGGTACAAAAAAGACACATAGAGTAATGTAACATAATAGAGAACCCAAAAGAGGACCACACACCTAAAACTATCTGAGCTTCAAAAATCCTGACAAAAACAAGAAATAGGGAAAGGATTCCCTATTCAATAAATGGTGCTGGAATAACTGGTTAGCCATATGTGGAAGATTGAAACAGGACCCCTTTCTTATACCATATACAAAATTAATTCAAAATGGATTAAAGGCTTTAAAACTCAAAACTATGAAAACCCTGAAAGACAACCTAGGAAATACCATTCAGGACCGAGAAACAGGCAAAAATTTCTTGACAAAAATGCCAAAAGCAATTGCAACAAAAGCAAAAACTGACAAATAGAAATCTAATTAAAGAGCTTCTGCAAAGCAAAAGAAACTATCCCCTGTTGGTTGGAGTGTCAATTAGTTCAACTATTGTGGAAGACAGTGTGGTGATTCCTCAAAGACCTACAGGCAAAATTACATTCAACACAGAAATCCCATTACTGGGTATATACCCAAAGGAATACAAATTGTTCTATTATAAATACACATGCACACATACGTTTATTGCAACACTATTCACAATAGCAAAGACATGGAATCAACCTAAATGCCCATCAATGATAGAATGGATAAAGAAAGTGTGGTACATCTACACGATGGAATACCATGAAGTCATAAAAAAGAATGAGTTCATGTCCTTTGCAGGCATGTGGATGGAACTGGAGGCCATTATCCTTAAAAGAGTAACACAGGAACAGAAAATCAAATACCACATGTTATCACTTACAAGTGGGAGCTAAACGATGAGAACACACACTGGGGCTTTTGGATGGTAGAGGGTGAGGGAAGGGAGAGGGTCAGGAAAAATAACTAATGCATGCTAGGTTTAATACCTAGGTGATAAAATAATCTGTGCAATAAATTCCAATGACACGAGCTAACATATGTAACAAACCTGTACTTTTACCCATGCACTTAAAGTTAAAAATGTTTTAAGTGATAAAAATAAGTCAACCAATATTTTTGGATGAACAGGAAAAATATTAAGAATGAAACTTATGGAAGTACTGTTTCTGCCACAGTAAGGATATAATTACCTTGTTTTATGAATAAGAACAGAAGAAAAGCTGAAACTCAATGAGTTAAGCATCTAACACAATAGAAACATAATGAAAAATAAGTAGAACATAGAAAATTTAAAGAGTCTAAGTTAATAAAAAAATATTCCTAATATAATGGAAATTAATAACAAAATCAAAAACTGACTCTTTGACAAGATTATTAAAATTGATCTTCACATTTGATTAAGAAAATATATGAATGAAAAGAATCTTACATATCCTGAAGATGTTAAAATATTATTTTGAATAACTGTCAATAATTGAAACTTTGAAAAAATTTCTAGAAAATAAAACTTTTCAAAAATTGACACAGGCAGAATTTGAAAACCTATGTTTAATTGACATCATCACCGAGTTTTAACATTTATATAAACATTCATATAAAAATAAATTCAGCATTTGCCATAAATTTCCAGGTGACTACATATGAGTGTACATTTCAGAATTCATTTTATGAAGCCAGGATATTCTATAAAACATTGTCAAAAATGACAGTAGAATAATGGAAAATATCTGTTTAATCTCATAAACATAGCTATAAAATTCTTAAGCAAAATATTAACTATGAATCAAGTAATACATAAAGAGCATAATTTATTGTGTAAGTATGGGTTTACCATAGTTTGATTTATTATTAAAAATTAGTGTAATATATAAAATGATACATATAACATGACGATATCAAATTATGTAGAAAAAATGCCTATTGAAAAAATTCAACATAATTTTAAAGCAAACAATTTTGAGAACACAAAAAATTTTGGGGAACTTGGAATTAGGAGATATCCTTTATTTGATAGAGTTTTCACAACCATCCTAATTAATAGTGAAACATTGAAAGATTCGATTAACATCAACAATGTAAAACAATGAAGTTTTGTTTGGTTTTAGGTGAATATTAAATAGTAAATCAAGAAGAAATAATAAAATTTAAAATTCAGCTTTTATCAGCCAACATAGTAAAAGCTTATTTCAGTCAAAAAATTATCAATACAATTCATCCTCCCTTAGCCACTGCTTTCATATCTGGAGATATTCATCTAACCATGGGTGGAAAATATTTAAAATAAAAACAAGTAAAATTATAAACAAAGAAAATACAATTTTAAAAAAGCATACAGTGTAATAACTATATAGCATTTACATTGTATTAGACATTTTAAGTCACCTAGAGATGATTTAAAATATATAAGAAGATACATGTAGGTTATATACATATACTATGACATTTTACGTCATAGTAAAATGGTTCCAGTGCTGGAACCAATCTTCCAGGAGTACCAAGAGATAACTGTAGATGCAAAAAATAGTAGGTGAAAGTTACGTGAAGAACAATATTTTCCTAGTCTCAAAGTACTTCCTCACAAAAATGCATTTTAATTACAAAGGGAAAAGAAGGGCAATTTTTTTTTTAACTTGAAAACTTGGCAAATATCTCCTTAATCAAGTCACCTATTAACTTCAGAAGGTAATGGGCAAATCAAAATTGTAGACCACACAATGGGATGCAATGAGAAAGTATAACAACACTTCTTGTATGTTCTTTCAAAAATGTATTATCTGAATGGTAATCATAAGAAAACATGAGGAACATTCAAAACTACTTGCCTGTCATCTTCAAAAGTGTCAGTATCATGAAAGTCAAATAAAGATTGAAGAATTCTTCCAAATCAAAGGAGCTGAAATAAGTACAACAGTTCAGTGTAGCTTTTGATCCTGGGTTGGATCTTTTTTACATAAATGACATTAATGTGAAAACTGGCAAAATTTTTATACAGTCTATAGATTACATACCAGTAATGAACCATTGTCAGCTTCTTCATTTAGATGGTGATATTACAGTTATATAGGAGAATGTTCTTGGTTATAGAAAAAAAACTGAAGTACTTGAGGATAACGGGATATCATGTCAATGAGGTACTTCTTAATGGTTCAGGACTAAAAAAGGTCTTTATACTAGTCTCCCAACCTTTCTGGGAGTTTGAAAACATTTTAAATAAAAATAAATAGTGGTCAAATAGTCCCCCAAATTTAACAAGATATGTCTGTCAGTTTGGCTGGCAATAATTAAAAAGTTTAATAATACCAAGTACTAATGATGCTATAGAACAATAGAAAGTTTCATATGTTGTCTTTGGATGTGTACATTGGTAAAATCATGTTGGAAATAAGTTGAAATTGGCCAGGCGCGGTGGCTCAGGCCTGTAATCCCAGCACTTTGGGAGGCCGAGGCGGGCGGATCACGAGGTCAGGAGATCCAGACCATCCTGGCTAACATGATGAAACCCTGTCTCTACTAAAAATACAAAAAATTAACCAGGCGTGGTGGCGGGCGCATGTAGTTCCAGCTACTCGGGAGGCTGAGGCAGGAGAATGGCGTGAACCCGGGAGGCAGAGCTTGCAGTGAGCCGAGATTGTGCAACTGCACTCCAGCCAGGGGCACAGAGCAAGACTCCGTCTCAAAAAAAAAACAAACAAACAAACAAAAAAAACCCAAAAAACCGTTGGAATTATGTGGTAAATTTGAAGATACGCAAACTCTATTGCCCTACTATAGTAGGCAGAATTCTAGATGTAGAATTCATGACCTAGAACTCATGACCTTTGGTCCTTACTATTACTCCCATGATTACGTTAACTTACGTGGCAAAAGGGATTTTACAGATGCGTTCCGATTTACTAATCAGTGTTCTTAGGACGGGGAAATTATCTAGGTGGGTGGTGAAATCACAAGTGACCCCATTAAAGTCTCCAGCAGGTGGCAGAAGAAGAAATCAGGGATTCAGAGCCTGACAAAGGTTTAAAACAGGGATGTTCTTTGCTGTAAAAATACATACACATCATGACATGGTACTGTGACTGGTCTCCAGGGCCTGAGAGAGGCTCCTAAGAACCTTAGGAGCCTCAGTCCTACCACGGCCAAGAACTAAAGCAAAATCTTCCTCAGAGCTTCCAGATAAAAAGTCAAGCTCAATGAATACCTTGATTATGGCTTTATAATATCCTGAGTAGCAAACCCAGGTGAGTGAATGCAGGCTTCTGACCTGTAGAATTGTGGGATAAGATTTTTTTTTTTATTTAAACCACTAAGTTTCTGATAATTTTTGACATAGAAATAGAAAATTAATATACCAGGCTCCCCACCTCTAAGTATATACCAAAAAGAAATTTCTGAGCATGAAAATAATTGTACTCATATAGTATATGTGTGTGTATATATATAAAAATATATATGTACATACATGAATGACATTGTTCTAATATCTAAATACAGAAAAAAAGCCATATCTATATATTCATATATCCATATAAACCCATATATTCATTCAATGCAATACTTCTAGATTGAAAGTAAATTTTATCTACAAAAGTGTGGGTAATCTTACAATGTTAGGTAAAAAAGACATTTTATATATATATATATATATATATATATATATATATATATATGAATCGATTTGCATGAAGTTAAAAAACACACAAAACCAAGCTATGTTTTTGTGGGTGTTTATATAGCATCCCTATGAACTAAAGCAAGGAAATGATATACACAAAAATCAGCATAGTGATTTTTTAAATTATAGCATATACAGTTCTTTGTGTTTGCAGATAATGTAACAAACACAAAGAAAATTATAACTATGGCAAAAGTATTTCAAGGAATTGTTTTTGAAGTCTAGTATTAAAAGAGTATACTGAACTCTGAAAAAATTTAAGGACTTTTTGATGCAAGGAAGTCCATACCTGGGATATTAGGCAGGTCATTTGGACTCAGTATGTTTCTCTATCCCCAACAGTTACATGCCAGTGACGAAAATTCTACCAGTTGCCTTTTCATTTAGAATTTCCCTCTCTGTGATTCTAAAACAGGAATGCTTGTAACAATCAAATATTAAACTAATCTTTCTGCATCCAGAATAACAGAACCACTTTTTTGAAGATGAATAGTTAAACCTCAAACACTAAATATCTCTTGGATATTAGATACTGAGATGATACGGTGGAAGCAAATTGAAAAAATATGGGTTTCAGCAAGGTAAAGAAAATGGACTTAAAAGGGCCATTGATCACATTTAGGAGGTATTTTATAGCCTCGAATCCCAATTTTGGATTCCCTCCCTTTGTTCTAATACACATACAAAGTTTGGGTGAGAAGAGTTCTTAAAACAGTGTAAGAAATACTGGATGAAAGAAATACTGAGGAATTGTAGTTGACTATGTGGCTATCTGTCAATATGGGCCTCGACAATGAATTTACTTTTGGAAAAGAGAACGGATGACAACAGAACAGAGAATACAGGCTTTACGTTTTCTTCCACAAAGAAGTACTATTTACAATATAAAAACACAGTATAGAAACAGAGGAAAAACGCAGGAGTGTTGTTTACAATCTCCCTCCCTGTAAAGCTATGAACAAAAAAAGTTTGCTTTCAATGTTTTATACTATCAAGTTTTGAAATATCTTTACCAGCTCCAGAATTGTTCATCTACGATCAGGTTTATGTTGATAAAGGCAAGCAGATGGTTAGGAGATCATATGATTAACAGCACACTAAAAGAGTTATCAGGATGAATGAACACTTAATTACCCATTGTTAGATGTATATTCCCCTATGAAAAATATACTATGACAATTTCCTTAAAAATTTCAGGAGGGCCTTTTAGACAAGGCATTGTAAATCCCGCAGGGGACAGGATAACAAGATGGGTGGATGTTTATAGGAGGAAGACAAGTTGCGACCCCCTGGCTCCTCTATTAATCCAAAACTCAGAGCAGCTCCTCCTTTCATTGCAATATATATTGAGGTTATACAGGGAAACAGTCTGATGAAGTAATTAAAAGGTCAAGACATCCTGACATAAGCCTGTAGTCTTAGCTACTTGGGAGGCTGAATCAAGAGGATTGTTTGAACCCAGGAGTTCAAGGCTGCAGTGAATTATGATCATGACACTGCACTCCAACCTGGGCAACAGAGTAAGACCTTGTCTCTAAAAAAAGAAAAAAAATTAAATAACTGTTTTTAAAGGTCAAGATATAATGCTTTAAAAAATGGAGTTAAACTTTTTTCTCTAGTAATTGCTTACTCTTAGTTATATGAAGTCCCTGGCTATGACACTCAAACTAAAAAAAGCTGGGATTCATGGGCTAATTCTTCCCAGGTGGTGAAGCACAAGGCTGCCTCTCAACTTTATGAGTCAAGAAACATGATACTGTCCTTGTACTCAGAGATGATGAATGTGAGGTAACATTCCTTGAAAAACTGAGTCTCATGTTCTTGACTCAACCTGTTTTTTTGTTTTGTTTTGTTTTGTTTTGTTTCATCTGGGAAATCTAGCAGCAAAACGAAATTGAGATTCTGAGGGTGTTTTTGGTGTGGGTGGATGAGTCATGGATATTAGTAAAAGTGGTGGCCAAGCAAAGTCAGGAGTAAGGAGGACCTGGTTTTTAGCATTCCCAGGACACATTGTTTCCTTGTGGGCAAAACCTGCTGTCCTACCTCAGGGTGAGACTCAGAAGACTAGCAGGGTAGATGGAAGATCTGTCAGCACGTCAAGGCTCTGGGCTAGGTGGACTATGACCTCAGCCTGGAAGAATCTGCTATAATCCTGGGACAACTCTGCTCTCCCGATTCTCTTTTTCTCAAGTTATTCTCTTTCTGACTTTTGTCATGCCTTTCCCTTCATTGCTAAAGGCTGCTGAAAATGAAAGCTCGAACACTATCCTGTTATTTGTGCTTTCAGCCTTTCCCTAAGGTAATTAGGCATAGTCCCTATGTGAATGTGGGAAAATAAGAGACTATATATGGAATATTGAGAAAAACTAAAACAAATAACATAAATTAACAAGTTGAGTGGATAGGTCTTATGCCTAGAATTCATGTCAGGGCCCACAGTCAAATGTAAATTGCTTAACTTCAAAAATCAACTCTAAATGTAACCTGTCTTCTCCCCCTGTGCTGCGAGAGTCCTGCCACAGAGCATCATCAAAGACAGTGATTACAAAATAATAATTAATAAATTCCATAGTCAGACTGCACTGACTTGAAACTGCACAATAAATCAGTAATAGATCTGTCCAATTAACAATGAGCCAAATATTTAACTTCATCACCCCTATAACTTACTCTTGTTTATGAGGTCATTTCACATCTGAAATATAGAATCTACACACAACTTCCTTAGTTATATAATACTATGGCAAGAACTGCCTTAACTGGTTATACTTACACTGATGTAAACAATGGAATTGTCCGGCTGATGAACTGCAAAATGAGGATTCTGCCCAGGTTTGGCCAGATGCTAATGATGGGCTTGTCATTTATTACCTTCTGTAAATCCCAAAGAAAAAGGGAGAGTGTTTGGCATGTAACTAACATTGCCAGATTTAGCAAATAAAAATGTAGAATGCCTAGTTAAATTCAAGTTCCAGATAAACAGCTTTTTTTTTTTTTAAAGAATCAACATGTCACAAATATTGCCTGAAATGCATTTATATCCTCAAATTAGATTTTCTTTATTTGAAACTTCAATTTAACTGGATGTCTTTTATTTTATCTGCCAATTTTACATGCAAGATATCCCTTGTCATCAAACTTTTTTTTTCATTGAAGATTTATCTACAAGTGGAACCAACTATATCAGTAAGAAGCAAAGCATAAATTGCTTTTTGAATATATTGGTTGGAGCTGTATAGAAGAAACATATGAAATGTCATACTCATTAAAACCATAATATAGTATGATCTGATGTTTCAAGTTCTACCAATAATAGTTCATTTCTTTCTTGCTTTTATCAGGATTCCTTTCTAAATGTAAACTATGGTGGCTAGCAGCTAATGAATTCCTGGTGCAACTGACTGTTAAAAATGAAATTCTCTTTTGTGTCGTTTTCAGCTAAGTTCCACAGATGCCAAAACAGAGTGAGTATTTATACAGATGTACGGTGATCATCATCTATGTAGGTTTAGTAAAACAGCCTAAAATCAGTTCAGTAACAATTAGTCTAATCCCCATGTTCAGAGCATAAGATTATAAAGCTCAAGTATCTGGGGAAGAGAATATTTTTGTGGGGATAGTTCTAAGTATGCAGTAAGTCTTTCTCCCATGGAAAAGGTGGGGATTTGCTTTCTCTCATTTCAGCCTTAGTGAAAAGATTGCAGATTTTTTAGAGAGCATAATGTGTTCTCTTGGAGTAGACTTTCATGAGACATGAGCATTACAAAATAAATAAAGTAGAAAGAAAAAGACTACCATTGTGAGGCTGGCTAAAGTGGTCTGTGGAAGCAGGTTGTAAGATTATTTGGGGAAAATAAATGCTCTTTGACTGAAAGCAGGATACAGTTTCATGTTTCTAGGGAATCAGATGTGGTAGGTGTATTAGCCAGAGGAAGTTTTAAAAGCTTGAGAGGTTTTTCTGCAAAGGGTGAATTCATTAGAGGTTCATTAGTTCATTAGAGGCTGAGGGGAGGTAGCAGGTAGACAACTGAAAAAAGAGACTTTGGCCGTTTTCTAGGTGGGTCCAGCTAGAGGTGTTCAAAAGCAGAACTCTGAGTCATCCAGGAAAGCACTAGGAAAGGCAGATAAAGCTTTAAGTAATGGCCAAGGGGAAAGCCAGCTCAAAGACTATCAGTCTCGCCAGACATTTTCTGGACTTACCTCTGAGTATTTCCTCTCTCAAACCTGCAGAAAGAGGACCACTTAGTGAATGGGAGAAGGTGAAACGAGGATGTCATAGGTAGTGAAATAGAAAATAATGTAATCACAGCTCATCACCAAAGTAAGTTACTACCTGATATAGGCCCAATAGATCAGGGGACCTTCAGGTGCAACACCGAGCTTCTCACTATTCTACAGAAATAAATATTTCAAATACTGATTGAGTCCATTCTTGGATAAAAGTAGCCAAAATACTTTTTATTATATGAATAACTGGAGATATTCTGCCACCTGCCCAAGATCCATTATGCTAATTGATGAGGAGTAAAGGGCAGATTTAGTACATTTGCAAGGTATGAGACATTTCTGTTTGACATCTAGAGCAGGTGTCAACTAACTTTTACTGCATAAGGCCAGATAGTAAATTAATGTTTTAGGCTTTGGGGGCCAAGAAAAAAAATGAGGCTATTATGTAGGTGTTTATAACAACAACAGTTAAACCATATTTTTACTGAGTTTTTATTAACAAATTCAGAATATAACAAGAATTGAGTAATTTTTTTGGTAATACACATCTGTAAGTGAGGAGAATTGAATTCTTTTTGAGTGGATAACATTTTGCTTCATTGGGCTTCAATGTTAGTGTTCTTTACTATCAAACAGATTACAGAGGTTCATCTGTAAAATCAATTCTTGGCTCATGAGCTGCACATAAACAGGCAGTGGAATAGATTTGGTCTGCAGGCTATTTGCTTACCCCTCTTATAAAGCCCCAATGCTTTCATCAAAATGGTTACAACTGGACATGTGTAATTTCTCCAGGTTTCCCCTAGGTAAAGGTGCGAATGCAAATGAAGCCATCAGGCACTGGGGTGTGAGTCAGCCAAGTGAAAGGTAAGAGCAAGTGTTCAGCTCTCTGGCAGAGAGGGAAAAACTGTGGACATGAGGGATATCTCACTTTCCCTGCTCCTGGTGATTTCACTTGCGGTAATAACCCTCCATAGTGACCTTTCTGCATTAGCACCTGCCCAAAGTACCACTGACACCAAAATCAATCAAAGAGAATGAATTTTCCAGAAGGGAAGACCTGCCACAAAGATGCTCCTCTTATGAAAGGAAGCAGCCAAGTCACTTGTTCCATAGATTTTTTTCCCCCTGTCTTTCTCCTTAAAAGAATTAGTCAAGTTAAATTGATGCCATTTGTAAAGACACTGACATAAGTAAATGAGAAACTTTGCAATAGAGTTGATTGATAACTGAAATTATGTTAATTTTTCTCTGAAATAGAGATGAGATTTCTTTAGCAGAAAACATACTACTCCATATAATATTCCATTTACTTCTGTGACAGTTTGGCATTTTCAATACTTTTCTCTGGAGTTGGGTACCCAACACTGAAAATTCCACAATTTAGTGATAAAATTTGATTTAGTGCTAACCCAGCTAGGTGGTAGTTATTGCTTTGTGGAGATGAAAGGATTTTGTTATTTTCTGGAATAGAAAATGAGCAAAAAAATAGCATAAACTCAACAGGAGCTCTGACAAATACTGACATGTTATTATAAATCATTATGTGAGACAGAAAGCAAGGTACAGCCATGAAATCTTCCCTAGATTCCTTCATTTGGCTTGAGAAGCTATTTGGCTTGCTTTGATACATTCCTAATGTAGTGTGAAAATGGGTTTACTAGATATAAAGGACATCATCTGGTTACCTGTAAAACAGAAGAAAATTCCCTGGGAATCACTTCAAAGTCTTTTGGGAAATGCTATATGATGCTCAGTACCAGTTACTTGAAGAGGTTAAGGAGACAATTCCTACCTTTTGGCAGTTTGACACATTCAGAATTTCTCAGACTTCCTTGACCCTTTCAAACTCGGGAAGCCAATTATCCTGTTAGATGTAAACAAGGATCCAATCACAGGAAGCAGAGTGGGAGACATTAGCTGCTGTGTCATCTGCTAGCCTAGTTGAAGGAAGCTAAGGGTCATTTGTAAACCTCCTGTTAACTTCTAGAAAGCTTGAGGAGGGTTGCAATCTCTGGATTCACAAGGGCCTTTTTCACAGATGACCAGCTGGTTAAAAGGAAAAAAGAAAAAGAAAAAACTGTTATTAGCTTTTTAAATGATAGTGTAATGAGGCTTGGTGAGACAATAAGCAATGCTAATGTGTCTATAGTAGAGAATAATTTAAATAAAAATCAGAAACCTACTAAAACCCCCTTAAAAATTAAAATCTAAGAAATTTTGTCAAATATGGATTCAAATATATTAGTAAACAAGATAATTCACTGAACTTTACACTTTCCATTTTGCAAATGCATTTTGAATGTCTACCATTTATACATATTATATTAAAAATCAATTCACTCATAGAAAGCTAGAGTCAAGAAGGGACCTTTGAAGTCATTGGGGTCAGCATTTCTCTGGCCTCTGTGAAATAAATGTCAGTGGCATGCCCCAGTCACACATTATACAAAAACCTTCACCCATATTATCCCTCATTTTACCATTCAGGGAACTAAGTAGAGAGGAATTGTATTACAGCAGAGATATAACAGCATAGCTTTTGGAAGTTCAATGCTTAGAATTAGACTGGTTCCACCACTTGCCCACTGACAGATCTTGAGAGTTTTTAAAAATCTCCATCAGCATCTATTTGGTTTCCTGTTAAAAAGAAAAGAAACAAGCACATAGCTGTATTTATCACCTGTAGATATTGTGGGAAAAATAGGTGAATTTACCTCTTGTGCGTGTTTTTGCTTGCTTTTCTAGTTGATTTTAAATACTCTATTAGTAAAAATATTGACCTTTATGTTTCTATCTCTTGCAAATGTGTTTATTATGATGGTTGGCATGTAAATTTATGATTAAAAATATGGGTTCTATATTTCAAAGCCTTCCTGCTCTTTCTCCTTTGATGTTACCCTCTGTGTCTTCCAAGAATCAAAAGAATTCTGAAAAGGTCTGTACAATTAAAGTTTACAGTCTAGTTCCCAGATTGACTATTTATCAATTTTGTGGTTTAGTTACCAAATTAATTTCTCTAATTTTGATTTCCCCATCCATCATGTAGTAACAATAAGACTTATTACTGCAAGGTTTTCTTAGAAATAAATATATTTAGTAATCTATAAAGCACTATATAATCTAAGAATGCATTGGTTCTTAAGAGAAGATATGCAGGTAGAACAAAGATACATTTACATTTCTCTCTATAATTAACATTATTGTTATATAGTATTATAAAAAATATACTTTGTGAGTTTTTAGGGGCACAGTTTTTTTCTTATTCAATTTTAATGTCTGTTTTCACAAATCCAAGATACACAGTTCAGTGGTTGCTTGGAGTTAGTCAATTTTATTCCCCAGTGTAGATGTACATTTCTTGTATGATGTCTCAATTCTTACCTGGTGTGTTGTGCTTGTTTTCTTGCTTTTGCTTTTGTTTTACTAAAAACTGATGGACCTAATATTCCATTCACTTAGAGTGCCTTTAGCTGCCTGATCAGTTGATCTGAAAAAACAAACAAACAAACAAACAAACAAAAAACCATGGTGAGCACTACTGAGTTAGCCCCACTTGACAATCCAGATATTGAAACATAGAAAGCAAACTCAGACTCACTATAAAAACAAAATAGAGTGTGTGGACACTGCCCTGGAAGGAAACACTAGACAGGCAGGTGGCAACATTAGATATCAAAAGTATAAGTATCCTATTTGAAATTAGTTAAGACATTATAGATATATGCTGTTTTTACAATAGTTATATTTGGATTTGGAGAAACCAATGAGAATACTTAGAAGCCAGTTGGGATTTGGGACAAAAAGTAGGCATTCTACAAATCGTAAGCAAGAGGGCACTATGTATATAGTGGGCTCCTAAAAAGAGTTTTTTTCAGTAAATATTTTTGCATTCAAAACACTTGAAAACCTTTCACAGGCTTGATAAATATTGCAGTCATTTATCCCAGCAAAAACAGTCTCCTAAATCTCATCTTTACCTCTGCGATTGATACAGTTTGGCTGTGTCCCCACCCAAATCTCATCTTGAGTTGTAGTTCCCATAATTCCCACGTGTCATGGGAGGGACCCTGTGCAAGGTAATTGAAACATGGGAGCAGTTACCTTCATGCTGTTCTTGTGATAGTGAGTGAGTTCTCATGAGATCTGATGGTTTTCTAAGGGGCTTCCTCCAACCCTTTGCTCTGTACTTCTTACTGCCGCCATGTGAAGAAGGATGTGTTTGCTTCCCCTCTGCCATGATTGTTAGTTTCCTGAGGCCTCCTGTATTATAAGAGTTCTCTTAGAGGGACAGAATCAATAGGAGATATATATATATATGTGCAATATATATATGCACTACATATATATATATGCAACATATATATGCAAAGGAGACTTTATTAAGTATTAACTTACATGATCACAAAGTTTCACAATAGGCTATCTACTTGCTGGGCAGCAAGGAGAGCCAGTCTAAGTCCAAAAACTGAAGAACTTGGAGTCCGATGTTCGAAGACAGGAAGCAACCAACACAGGAGAAAGATGTAGGCTGGGAGGCTAGGCCCGTCTTGCTTCTTCACATTTTTCTGCCTGCTTTATATTTGCTGGTGGCTGATTAGATGGTGCCCACCCGATTAAGAGAGGGTCTGCCTTCCCCAGCCCACTGACTCAAATGTTAATCTTTGGCAATACCCTCATCCAGGATCAATATTTCATCCTTCAATCTAATCAACTTGAAACTCAGTATTAACCATCACAAGTCCACCTTTGTCAAGTTGAACCCATACATATCTCCTGAGATCATACATAATCGACAATAAGTTCATAATTATGCCTAACATAATACAACTATCTTTTGTACAAACAGAAATGCACCAATCCCTAACACAAATACTATTACATAAAGTTAATACTTAAATGCTGATATGAAGGCAATAAATCATATGTCACATGATAAAAAGGAAATAAAATGAAGATACTGTCTTTGTACAAGTATGCACGTTCACAAACATGTTTTTAACAAAAGAAGGAGGGAATACTAATGATGGTTACGGTCATTTCTGCAGTCGATTCATGTGGTATTGATGGTATTGATGGTATTGACAGGTGGTATTGATGACTACCTTCTACTACCCATTCTGTATTCCCTTTGCTTTCAGCAAGCACTCGAGCAGGTTGTATGTGTGTTTTTTTTGTTTTTTTGTTTTTTTTTTTTTTCTCCTTGTGGAGTGACCCAAACCTTCATTCCTGAGGGGTCTGGACCATTGGTCGTCCTACCTGGATTGGGCTGTTGTAGTTTCCCATTGACTTTAATCACAGGGCATGGTAATACTAAGAGAAGCCCTAGTAGATCTCCTGTATTCCATGCATACTCTTCTGTACCTCCATTGTAGAGTAGTAGGCTTATTTCATCTTGATAGTCCAGATCAATCACCCCAACCAACCCTGTAACTCCCTTTTCAGCTTATTGACTTAAAGGTAGGAGGAGCCCAAAGTGTCCAGGTAGCAATCTTAACCTCCAGTTTTATGGAATTCTTGTTGTGTCTCTTGGGGGCAGCATTCCTCCCTCTGGAACTAAGACCTCTAGGCCAGCAGAACATAATATCATGGGAACAGGAAGCAAAAATTTTGCTAGTGGATCACTAGATGTGATGGTGAGTGGTGTCACTTCAATTTCCGCCCCTTGATTCCTGGACTGGTGAATCCTGGGTATGGGAGAAAGAGTACCATATACTGAATGCTGATTCAAAGCATGCATGGCCTTCTGGAGAACTTTGCCCCAGGCTTGCAAAGTATTGTCACTTAGTTGGCATTGTAATTGTGACTTCAAAAGGCCATTCCACCATTCTATCAATCTAGTTCAGGATGATGGGAAACATGGTAACAGTGAATTCCATGAGCATGAGCCCACTGCTGCACTTCTTCAGCTGCAAAGTGAGTGCTTTGGTCAGAGGCAATGCTGTGTGGAATACCATGATGGTAGATACGGCATTCCGTGAGTCCATGGATGGTGTTCTTGGCAGAAGCATTGCATGAAGTATAGGCAAACCCCTATTTGGAGTAAGTTTCTATTCCAGTGAGGACAAAACTCTGCCCTTTCCATGATGTAAGAGGTCCGATGTAATCAACCTGCCACCAGGTAGCTGGCTCATCATCCCGAGGAATGGTGCCATATTGAGGGCTCAGTGTTGGTCTCTGCTGCTAGGAAGCTGGGCACTCAGCAGTGGCCATAGCTAGGTCAGCCTTGGTGAGTGGAAGTCCACATTGCTGAACCCATGCTTAACCTCCATCCCTGCCACCATAGCCACTTTGTTTATGGGCCCATTGGGCAATGACAGGGGTGGCTGGGGAAAGATGCTGAGTGGTGTCCACAGAACGGGTCGTCCTATCCCCTTGATTATTAAAATCCTCCTCTACTGAAGTCACATGTTGGTGAACACTCACAGAGTATACAAATATCTTCACAGTTTTTGACCTCTCAGAGAGGTCCATCCACATACCTCTTCCCCAAATTTCTGTCACCAATTTTCCAATCACACTTATTCCAAGTCCCTGACCATCCAGGCAAATCATTGGCTACAGCTCATGAATCATTATGTAATCACACATCTGGTCATTTCTCCTTTCATGCAAAGTGCACAACCAGGTGCACCCCTTGAAATTCTGCCCAATGGGAAGATTTCCCTTCACTACTATGCTTCAGGGATGTCCTAGAATGGGGCTGTTGTGCTGCAGGTCTCCACTTTCTGGTGGTGTCTGCATATAGTGCAGAACTGTCTGTGAACCAGGCCCTAGTTTTCTCTTCCACTGTCAACTGATCATAAGGAACTCCCCATGAGGCCATCAGTGCAGGCTGAGTAGAGAAGGCAGGGTGGCAGAAGTGAGAGACCATGGACATTTGAGCCACTTCCTTATGTAACTTACTTGCGCCTTCAGGAACTTCTGGAGCCTGATGACATATACCCCTTCCATTTGATGCTGAAACACTGCTGTGCATGACCTACTTTATGGCTATATGGATCAGAAAGCACCAGTTCATGATAGGCAGTTCAGGTCACATGGTGACTTGATGACCCATAGTCAAACGTTCAGTTTTCATGAAAGTCCAGTGACAGGTCAAGAGTTACCTCTCAAAAGGAGAGTAGTTATCTGCAGAAGACGGCAGGACCTTGCTCCAAAATCCTAGAGGCCTCTGCTGTGATTCAACTATGGGGGCCTTCCAAAGGCTCCAAATAGCATCCCTATAGGCCACTGGTACCTCAAGCACCATTGGCTCGGCTGGGTCATATGGCCCAAGTGTCGGAGCAGCTTGCACAGCAACCTGGATCTGTTGCAGAGCCTTCTCCTGTTCCAGAGCCCAGTCAAAACTGGCAGCCTTTCAGGTCACTTGATAAATGGGCCTGAATAAAACACCCAAATGAGGAATGTGTTGCCTCCAAATTCCAAATAGGCCCACTAGGCCTTGTGCCTCTTTCTTGGTTGCAGGAGGCGCCAAATGCAACAACTTATCCTTCACCTTGGAAGCAATATCTTGACAGGCCCCACAGCACTAGACACCTAGAAATTTTACTGAAGTAGAAGGTCCTTGAATTTTAATCAGATTTATTTCTCATCCTCTGGCACACAAATGTCTCACCAATAAGTCCAATGTGTTTGCTACTTCTTGCCCACCAAATCCAATCAGCATAATATCATAAATGGAATGGACCAGTGTAATATCTTGCAGAAGCAAAAAACGATCAAGGTCTGTCTGAATAAGATTATGACCCAAAGCCAGAGAGTTGATATATCCCTGAGGTAAGACAGTAAAGGTATATTGCTGGCCTTTCCAGCTGAAGGCAAATTGCTTCTGGTGGGCTTTATGGACAGGAATGGAGAAATTGCCAAGTCAATGGCTGCATACTAGGTACCAGGAGATGTGTTAATTTCCTCAAGCAATGAACCCAAAACTGGTACAGTAGCTGCAACTGGAATCACCACTTGGTTAAGCTTACAATAATCCACTGTCATTCTCCAAGATCCATCTGTCTTCTGCACCAGTCAAATGGGGAGTTGATTGGGGATACAGTGGGAATCGTCACCCTTGCATCTTTCAAGTCCTTGATGGTGGCGCTAATCTCAGTCCCTCCAGGGATGAGATATTGTTTTTGATACACTATTTTTCTAGGTAGAGGCAGCTCTAATGGCTTCCATTTGGCCTTTTCCACCATAATAGCCCTCACCCTACCAGTCAGGGAGCCAATGTGGGGTGTCTTCCAGCTGCTAAGTATGTCTATGTCAATTATGCATTCTGGGACTGGAGAAATGACCACAGGATGAGTCCAGTGACCCACCGGACTCAGTATAAGTCGGACCTGATCTAAAACTCCATTAATTACCTGACCTCCATAAGCCCCTTATTTAACTGGAGGACCACAGTGATATTTTCGGTCCCCTGGAATCAAGGTCAGCTCAGAGCCAGTGTCCAGTAGTCCCCAATATGTCTGATAATTTCCCTTTCCCCAGTGCACAGTTACCCTGGTAGAAGGCTGGAGATCTCCTTGGGGAAGGACAGGGGAAAGATTTACTGCATAAATTATCAGTAATGTAGTGGGCTCTTTCCTCAAAGGGACTCAGCCTCCTCTTTATTCAAGGGGTTCTGGGTCTGTAAACTGGCTCAACTCTGGAAGTTGATTGAGGGGCTGTGATTCTCTGTTTTTGTAATTCAAATTGGTCTTTGGTTCATTTAACGTGGAGGTTTTCTATTTTAAGTATGAATACAGTAGACTTCCTATTTCACTTCTAGAACACCATAATTAATTAGCCAGTGCCAGAGCTCTACATGAGTCAGACTATTCTGATTGCTACTTTGCTTCTGCTGTCCATTACGGTAGCTATGACCACTTTGGCTTTGATGGCTGAGTGCTGTCACTTGGCCCCTGCCACCTCGGGATCCAATTATAACCATTGTATTTAAATTTTGTAGGTGAGTGACTGTGGTTCCCACAGTTAGATCTGACATACAGAGAGGTGCAATTACAGGGCTCTTCAAAGATGCAGGTGCTGGCATCACAAATATATTTCACAAGGCATTGGTCAAGGGTATATCTTCTGGACCCTCCCAGCTGGGATGAATAGGTCTAAAGTGACTAATCCACTCCACCATCCCATTCTCCCTAAGCCTTTGGTTCCCTTCCTCTACATCAAACCAAGGGAAATCAGGCATTTCCAGCTTGCTTACAGTGGGCCATTTTAATCTATATTTCAGCTAACCAAGCAAATAAACTATTAGAACCTTTTTTAACTCCCACGTTGCAACATTAAATGCAGAGTCCCTACTTGGTGAACCTAACTCAATAAATTCAGCCTAATCCAACTCTGTTCCTTCTGCCATTATTCCACACCCTTAATATCTATTCCCGTGCCTGTTCTTCAGATTGGTGTTTATATAAATTAGAGAACTCAGACATTTCTTTTCGAGTGTTGTGCACCTCCTCATGGGTCACATGCTCAACCTCACCTCTAGGGACCCCCTGTGACTTTAGTCTAGTTATAGGTCTAGAAGCAAATAGAGGTTTTGGGAGTAGCTTCTGAGGAGAATTAACATTCTTTTCCCTGGCAACTGCCTTAAGGGAGGCCATCACTGTTGCCTCAGGCAGCACAGGGTTTATCTCCTCAGACAAAGGTGGAAAGACTGATGGCAGCATGAGTCGGGGAGGGGATGTTGCCACTACTGGAGATGAGGAAGCTGTTCTTTCTGGCAAAAAAAGTTTCATCGGAGTTTACAAACTCAGTGTCCCCAGCTTTATCAGGGTCCTCCCACACATCCCCATTTCAAGTTGCAGATTCCTATTCTTTTCCAAACAATGTCCTCACTTTAACAGTAGACACCTGGTGAGGCTGCGCATGCATCTTTCATTGCAGGTCAGCCACTCCCATGATAAAAGCTTGTGTCTGTTTTTCCACAATTTCAACTCTTTCTCAACAGGAGATAAGACTCTCACTCAGGGCAATCTTAGCAGATTTGAGGCTGAGTATCTGCTCTGAAATCAGGAGACAGAATCCCTGAGTTCATCATTTTCTTACATCAATTTGTCTGCTGAACTTAGGAGCAAACAACCAGCTTCATGATGTTCCTTGTTTCTCCATATATGGTCAAAGGTATTATGTATAGAGTCACTAATCTCCTTGCTTCTCACAAGTGGTGAATCAGGACTATCAAATGCATTTATTTTGCATAACACTCTAAACAGTTCATGCCAAGGACTACCAGTGTTCTCCATACTATTAGAAGTAGAGTCTTTTGCATTCTGGGGCCTAATCATATTAAGCAGCCAACTCCAGAAACCCCAAAATCAATGAAAGAACTCCATACTTAATATTCTATTACTCTAGAAACACTCCTGGTACCGAAATCTTTATTAGTCAGGGTTCTCTTAGAAAGACAGAACTAATAGGATATCTAGAAAGGGGAGTTTATTAAGTATTAACTTACACTAGCACAAGGTCCTGCAATAGGCTGTCTGCAAGCTGAGGAGCAAAGAGAGCCAGTCCAAGCACAAAAACTAAAGAACTTGGAGTCCGATGTTTGAAAGCAGGAAGCATCCAGCACAGGAGAAAGATGTAGGCTGGGAGGCTAGGCCTGTCTTGCTTCTCCACATTTATATTCACTGGTGGCTGATTAGATGGTACCCACACGATTAAGGGTGGGTCTGCCTTCCCCAGCCAACTGACTCAAATGTTCATCTCCTTTGGCAACACCCTCACAGACATACCCAGGATTAATATTGCGTCTTTCATTCCAATCAATTCCACACTCAGTATTAACCATCACACTTCCCCAGCCCTGTAGAACTGTGCGTCAATTAAACGTCTTTCCTTTATAAATTACGCAGTCTCAGGTATTTCTTCACAACAGCATGAGAACAAACTAACATAGTAATTAATCAGATTAATTACTTGCCAAGAGACTTCATTACTGATACTCAAAATTCTTTTACTGGAACCACAAGACTTCCTTTATATTCTGAAAGAGAAAACTAGAAATTCAAGTAGCCCGAAGATTAAAATTCAAAAAGAAGTGTGGAAATAAAAGTAGGTTGTACTAGAGGAAGGAAAGGGAATTGTAGCATAAACATCTCTGTGTTTGACAGTGCTGGTGAAGGAGTAAGCAAGATTACTGAGATCTATTGCCACCTCCTCCATTAAGCATTTTCAAAAGTAGCAACATTTTTTTTTTTTTTTTTGGAACTCTAAGCAAAGGGGCTAAGCAATTTAAATGTAACATTTCTGTAATCCCTATTTCTACTCTTTGAGAAAATTCCTGTATCCCCATATTAGAGATGCAGGAATTAAGACAGATTTCTCCCCTGGAAATGAACCATCTGGGCTTTGGAGGCTTCCAATCTTGCCTGGATACCCTTAGCAGCAACACTCCACTCCTGTTTCAAGCTTCTAGGGAGCTTTCATCCTGTCAACTCCAAATATTCTCAGATGTCTTCTGGTAAATTCTTTGTATTCTCTACTTTGCAATATTAGTTCTCTATTGCTGCTGTAATAAATTACCAAAAATTCTGAGACATAAGCAACACAAATTTATTATCTTACAGTTTTGTATGTCAGAATTCCAAAATGAAACTTGCTGGGCTAAAATCAAGGTGTCAGTGGGGTTGCAATTATTTGAAAGACTCTAGGGGATAATCCATTTCCTGGTCTATTCCAGATTCTAGAGCCCATCTTCATTCTTTGACTTGGGGCTCTCTTCATTGATCTACAGAGTTAATAGTCACATCTTCAAATCTCATTCTCTCACATTCCTGCTTTCCTTTTTCACTTATAAGGACAGTTGTGATTACATTGAGCCCACCAGAATAATCCAGGACAACCTCTCCTTTTCAGAATTTTTAATCACATTTACAAAATTGCTTTTCCCAAAGGATGTAAAATATTGGCAGGTTCAAAGAATTAGCACACGGACAAATAGTAATCTTCTTTGGAGGACTACTATTCTGCCTACATGCTTCCTCTGTCATGCATACTAAAATTGCTTTGAGATTGTCTGTTGTCTTCCCAAGTAGTCTCTGAGTTCCTGCCAACAGAGGTATCTTTTATTCATCTTCAAATCCCCAGGGTCTACAGTCATATCTGGCACAGTCAAGATAGTCAACATTAACTAAAAAAAAAGTCTGAAAAAAATTGATTTTTCTCTATCACTAACGAAAAAATGTAAATCATAGTAAAAATACTATCATTTTTACCTCTCAGATTAGCACGGATTTTAAAAGGCCATTACTCAATGTTAGTAGCACACAGTGAGTCATGTTCACATATAAATTGATGGAGAGAATGTAAACTAAAATAACTTCTCTGAGATGCAAAATAATTATACATATCAGAATTATTGAAAATGCTGAGAAATTTTCTACTTTATAATCATACTTCATAAAGCTACTCCCCCAAAATCATAAGTATTTTCAACCATAATTAAATAATTAAAATTTGAAATTGCATAGAGGATGAGTTAATAAATTAGCTGTAGGTAAACGAATGGAACATTGTCTAAACATTGAATAAATCTATTTTGTCTATTTATAACAAAAATATTTAGATTGTAATGTTAATAGAAACATTAAGGAACAAAATTTTGCATATATAATATGATTCCAAATTATGAATCTTTATATTATAAATACGTATATTTGTAAGTTATAATACAAACACTTATAAGTTGGGATCTTTATATGCATCATGAAGGTTTTACTGAATATATTCAGTAATTATACCCATAGGTTTTACTGAATATTTTAAATTTAATTTAAATATATAAATTATAAATTTATATATAAATTACAAATATATGTTATAAATATAAAATATTAATTTTTAATAATATTTTAAATTTAATATTTTAAATAACTTGAAATTGAAGGACATAATTAGATATTATATAATTAGGAAATACACAAATACATTGTATAGCTTGATGAATGATCATAAAGTAAAACTATGGCTGTAATCACTACTGAGATCAGAAATAGATTCAAAAGTCACATACATACACTCACTAAACTAGTAACTAAACTAAGGTTTTTCCTCATTCCCAAAGGAAAAACTTGACTCGTGTCTGCCTCCACAAACTGACCTGTTTTTGAATTTTATAAATCACATTTTACAATGGGTAATCTTTTGTGTCTGGATTCTTTTGCTCAGTATTAGTTTTTGAGATTTATTAATGTTTTGAGTTGCAGCATCTCACTGATTTTCATTGCTATATGGCGTTTTATTGGATGAGTATATTACAATGTAGCACTGTATTTCTGTTGGAAATTCACATTGTTTGAGTTTTGAACACTCTTGTAAATTTTCTATTAGTGTACATAAATACACCATCCTATTTGGTATTTACCTAGAAGTTGAAATGCTAGACCATAAGAAGTATATAACTATAATTTTAGTATATATTGCCAAATAATTTTCAAAATGGGTTACACTAAGATATACTATGAAAATTTATAGAAGTTCTAGTCATTTCATATCCTTACCAACACATTTTTTGTTTCATTTTATATGTCTTTGGGTGTATTATACCTTCATTGTCTTTCTCCTTGGCATTTCCCTGAGAATGAATGAGACAGGTTGAAAGAGGGGCTTCTGAAAGGAAAAGACTGGCCACTGGCAAAGACACCTGATTTTATAGTCAGGCTTGAGGAGGTGTGTGTCTGATTTACACAGGGCTCACAGATTGCTTTGATCAGGTATGATGTTTACATAGCATGAGGGGAAGGCTGGCCACTCCACCCTAATCTTATTATGCAAATAAACTTTTCCCTTGGCCAGCCCATCTTGTCTAGTCCTTACTATACACACAGTTGGCAAAGAAGGGAAGATGGAGGTGCCATTTTGAACATGATTGGTGCAACTGCTGGCATCTATGTATGCAGCTTGATTTTACAGGCTACTCTTTGTTAGAAAAATGATTTGGGGCTACCTTTCATTAAAAGAAAAACCTTGCTAAGGACTTTCATACCCTCACTATCTGCCTAAGTAATTTCTTCTTAACTCTTGTATCAGCATGCCCTGAACATCGTCACTGCCATTCATTTCATTTACCCATATGCTACAGTCAACCTAATACATTATTTCTTACACTGTGAATTATTATTCATTCAGTCAATTTAGAATAAGAAATTTTTTAAAAATCATGGTTATTTAATTATTCTGATTCCCTTTTCTTTCTAAATAACTTTAAACATTTCTTACAGGATAGGTTTTCTGCCAAAAAATACTTTCCATTTTGATTCATCTGACAAATATAATTTATTCTTCATTATTGAATAATCATTTCATTGAATATAGAATTCTATGTTGGTTGGCTTCTTTTTTCTTTCAACACTTTAAATATTTTACCCTGTTCTTTTTGCTTGGATGGTTTCTGCAGAGCAGGAGCTCTAATTCTTACCCTTGTTTATCTCTAGGTAAGGTTACCCACTTTCTCAGCTTCTTTAAAGACTAGTTCTTTGCCTTTGGTATCATGCAGTCTGAGTGTGAACTAAATAAGGTTAATTTTTTGTGTATGTTTACCCCGTTTGGTGTTCTCAGTGCTTCAAAGATTTATGGGTTTTTTTTTTTTTAACATTAATTAGAAAATTCTTGGTCATTATTACTTCAAATATTGCTTCTATTTTAGTCTTTCTTCTAATATTTCAGTTACACTTGCATTTTTCTTACTAAAAGTATTCCACAGTTATTGGAATCAAAGGGGAATCAAAAACAGAGGACTGTAGCTGTGTGGGTGAGTGTGACTACTCCCAATCACTTAGTTCTTCTGGTTCCATGTCTGGGGTTCACACTGCAACCATGGGCAGCGTGTTCAGCAAGGTGCCAGGACCCAGGAACCACGGAAGGAAAACAGCAGGGGAGATACACTCACTGTCTTCCTCTTCACCCTGGGTCACACCCAAAGGAAGGAGACAAAAGGGATGTCTTTTTCTCACTTGTCTTTCTAGATGTGTAACAGATCATCTTCAGCTTGCAGTCCTCTGGAGTGCATTCTGAGGCACAGACTCCCTTGACCCTAAGGATTTAAAACACAAAGTGGCTCATTTTCTTCTGCACAAGGGCCTGGCCTTCTTATTAGACCTTTGTAGGTGTTACAAAATCAACCCAGTGCTTTTAGTAGTCATATCAGGTAGGCCTATAGAGAATGATTCTTCAAAGTTAGAAAAGCAACTTCCAGGGGAACAATCTGAGGATCTGCCATATTCACGGCCCCCTGTGTTCCTTTCTTATTACAGAACCTTAGGGTAATTAAAGGGAGACTTAGGCCAATTTTCTAATGACACTGGAAGGAATATAGAAGCTTTCTAAAATTTAACTCAGGTGTTAACTTCATGAAGGGATGTTTGCTGCTTCTAAGCCAAACTGTAACTGCAGGTGAAAAACAGGCAGTTCTGTAGGCAGTAGAGATATTTGTAGATGAACAATATGTCTCCTATAATAGAGAAAAAGGGAAAACAGAAAATAGGGAAGATGAAGAAATAGGGGAAACACCATTGTCAATAAGAAGGGAAGCAGTACTTCTTGACAACTCTAATTGGAAAGCCCAGACTTTTCTATGGTATTGTTCCTTCTTTCATGGTGTAAAGTGGCTCTTACCTTCTTTCATAATGTTCTTCCAACCTGGGAAAAGTTAATTTTCCAAGTCTTAAAATGCTTGGCATAGAGTTGATCTAGGAAGAAGTTTGACATGCCAGCAAAAGGGTAAACAATTTTTACCAGTCAGGCTTTTGGCCTCTCTCTCCCGCTGTACAAACTGGTAAAAGGGTTAATAAGAATCATTGTTTTTATTCTCTGTAAAGTTTTAATTAATGAAAAAGCATTTGCAAGGTTGGTTTTAAGTTGTAACCAATCTGGTGTGCTTTTGTGTCTTTCTGTATGGTTCTGTCAAAAGAAAAGGTACGTTAAGTTAGGAGGCAGACTCAGGACCACACAAGCCTGCTGTTTAAGCTAGCCCAACAAAATGGTCAGTAACAAACTCGGCTACAGGTGTTCATCTTGTTTCATGTCATTGGGAACATGACCTATAACCACATAGCAATACTCTTTTTAGTCTCTACCATTTTACAATGATGGCTGTCTTCTTGTGCTGTCAGTTCCTGGGTGAGGATGACAAAATCAGATAAATCAGTTTATTAATCTGGGTGGTGCCAGCTGATCCATCAAGGGCAGTGTTTACAAAATATCTTAATCACTAATCTTGAGAGTAGTTTAAAGAGGGTCAAAATCTTGTGGCATCCAGCTGAGAACTACTAAGCCACGTTTTCTAATCTTGTGAGTAGTTTCTTGGTCTGATCCCCAGGCAAGAGGGAAGTATATCTTAGGAAGGCGCTGTTATCATATTTGTTTCGGACTATAAACTGTAAACCAGGTTCCTCCCAAAGTTGGTTTGTCCTATAGCGAAGGATGGGCAAGGATAGCTTGAGGGCTGGAAACAAAATGGGGTCGGTTTAGTCAGATCTAAATGGGGTCGGTTTAGTGATTATCACAGTCACAGTTTTGCAGTGATGATTTCAAAAGCTGCTAATCATCTCTTTGAAAATACCTCATATACTTGTGGTTAAGTCGTAACCTAATTAAAGCTTGTTGATCTTACCTGTGAGGTTACTTTTTGTGGCATTCAAAAGCTGAAAATCCTGGAGTGACTAAGGTTGAGTAACAAGGGACTTAAAGGGATTTTCTTAAAGAGAGTGCAGCTTAATTAAAAGTGAATATCCAAGTTATAGGTATATTTAAAAGGCCTCTATGATTTTCTCTTCTTGCAGCTTGTTTTCTGGAAAACTGTTTTTTTTTCTTTTCAGTAAACTGAATGATTTCTCTTCATTGTTTTATCCTGCCACTCTTAATGCACACATGAGAGGCCCTAAGGTAACTTCTGGTAACCTGGGTATCCTTGAGAAAAACAGAGGAGATGCCACAGACCTTGTTTAGGAGAGGGGAAAAACAAACAAACCAACAAAAAAACTCTGTTTTCCTCATGAAACCCCAGGGATTAAAAGCCAATAGTTCCCTCTCAAAATCAAAGGGTCTGCTCTGTTTTGCATTGTGAGTTTTGTGGGTATCAAGTTATTTCACCTTATGAGAGTGCTTTGTCGTGTAATAACTAGGGTAGGAAATAGACTTTAAGGGGTGGCTAATAGTAGTTATGAGTGATAATTAACTCTTTGTGCATTTAAATCAGAGAAGCATGCTCTCAGTCACCTGAAAGATATAGAAAAATCCCCCCCACCACCCACCCCCCATTGAAAGAGATGAGACTCCCATAGGGGATGGGCTGATTACAAAAGAAGCCAATTGTTTTTGGGTTGCCTTGCAATGTAATGCATGGGTGAAGCACTACCCTGTGTTCTTTCAATCTATCTCCCTCTCGTTGAGGATCCACAATTCAGTATAAAACGGCACCCTTAATTTTGGATATCTGTCTTTGCCTTCGGCAGTACCTGCTTATTAGGCCCCCAAAATGCATGCAGGCACTGCCTTTAAAGTGGAAGTGTTATTTGACTGTAGATTTAGGTTAGTTGTAAATGTGTGTTGCAAAGTTCAGGGCAATCACACAACTAAAGAAAGAAATATAATTGATATGCTGATATATGAGAGAAAATAAAATAAAATTCTTAACTAAAAATAGGGAAGGCAGAAATAAAAGAGGGAAAGGAGAAAAAAAGGAATGTTTCTTCCTAAGAAAGGGGAAAAACAGTTGCAAACATGGTAGATATGGTCCAAATATATGAATAATCACTTTTCATGTGAATTATCTAAATGTATCAATAAAAAGAATTTGTGTGAATTTTTAAAATAGATGCCACGATATTATATTTACAAGAAACAGTCCATAAATATAAATAGATTAATGTAAAAAGATGGCAAAATAGATAACATGCTAACAATAATCAAAAGAGAGATTGAGTTGCTATACTAAAAACAAAGTATGATTCAAAACAAGGAAAATTACCATAGAGAGAAATCAATAATAATAAAAGAGTAAGTTCTTTTTAAAAATACCAATATTTAACATATTTGTACCTAAAAACACAATGTCAAAATACATAAGATGAAAAACTGATAGTGCTGCAAGTAAAATTATACAAGTCAACTATTATGGTTAGAAACTTTAAGACTTGTCTCTCAATAACTGGTAGATCAGCAAGGCAGAAAAAAATTAATATAAATATAGTTGACTTGAATAACACTATTAATCAACCTATTCTAATTGACATTTATAGAGTCCTTCATCCAACAATATAAAAATGTATATTCTCAAACTTACATGAAACATTCAGTAAGATAAACAACCTTCTACACCATAAAACATAATTTAATAGATTTAAAACAATAGAAATTATAAAAAGTATATTTTCAGACCACAATGGAATTAAGTTAGACACAATAATATGAAAATAACTAGAAAAATTCAAAACTTTTCATGATTGAACAGCATATTTCTGAATAATAAAGTCAAATAGGGAGTCACAACAGAAATTTAAAACTGTGTGAATATAAAATGGGAACATATCAAAATTTGTAAGAAACAGCAAATTTAGTGCTTGAAGGGAAATTTACAACATCAAATGCCTATGTTGGAAAATAGGATAGATAAAAACACAATATTCTAAGGATTCAACTTTGTAAACTAAAGAGAAATTTAAACATAATCAAGCAGCAGGAAAAAATAAAAACTAGAACAGAAATCAATGAAATGAAAAACAGTAGAGGAAATCAACAAAACTAAAAGCTGTTTTTTCAAATATATTAACTAAGTTAATAAACCTCTTTACATATTCCTCAAAAAATAGAGAACACAACTTATTAATATTATACATTAAGGAGGGTTCATCTCTACTGACCTTACGAAGAAAGAATGAATAAAAAATATCAGGAAGTACTTTTGTGCACAAATTTTATAACATATATGAACTGTACACAATAAACTCAAGTCATACAAGGAGAAACAGACAATATAAATATTTTCCCATATCTATTAAAAAAATTGATTCAATAGTTAATAATCTTCCAAATCAGAAAGCAGTAGGTCTAGATAGTTATACTGGTAAATTGAGATAAACATTAAAGGAAGATATTAAATCCTTTTTTTTTTTTTTACAATTACCTCAAGATAATAGAAGGAAAATACATTTAAATATCTTAAATAAGGCCAGCACTACTCTAACATTTAAACCAGATAAATACATTAGAAGAAATAAAAACTACAGGCCAATATCTTCCATGGATACAAATGCAAATATTCTAACATGGGGTTAGCAAATCAAATCCAAGTATGTGTAAAAAGAATTATAGGCTGGATGCAGTTGTATATTCCTGTAATGCACTGGTGTAGTCCTGCAATGCCAGCTACTGAGGAGGCAGAAGTGGGAGGATTGCTTGAACCCAGGGCTTAGAGACCAGCTTGTCTCAAATTTTTTAAAAATTAAAATAATTTTAAAAATTATATGTCACAACCAAGAGGGTTATACAAGAATGGTTTTAGTTTTGGGAGTCAATCAATTAATATAATCTATCCCATTATCAGGTTAAAGAAGAAAAATCATGTTATTATATCAATTGATACAGAAAAATCATTTGATAAAATTCAACACCTTTCATGATAAAAATCATCAACCTAGAAATAGAGGAGAACTTCTTCAACTTCATAAGGGACATCTAAAATACCTACAATTAGCATCACACTAAATGCCGAGAAACTGGGGTCTTTCCCCGAGATTGCAGAAAAGGCAAGGCTATCTTTTTTTACCAACTCAATTTAAGTTCATATAGGAAATACTAGCTATTGCAATAAGATAAGAAAAAAAAATAAAAGCTATAAGTCTTGTGAAGAAAAAAAATACAGTTGTCTTTGTGGAAGACATGATTGTCTATGTAAAAAGTAACAATAATAAGATAGCCTCCTGGAATTTGTAAATGACTATAATGAATTATCAGGATAAAAATTAACATATAAAAATTAAATGCTTTTCTATATACCAACAATAAATGATTACAATTATATTTTAAAAAATCATATATTACCATTTACACCAAAACTGTATCTTAAATACAAAGCCTGTACAGGATGTATATCAAAAAAACTATAAAACAGATGAGATAAATCAAAGATAATATAGTAAATGGAGAGATTTTCCATATTCACAGACTGGAAGTCTCAAAATTTGAGACAGTTTTGTCCAGACTGATTTGTAGATTCAACATAGCCCCAATTAAAATCACAGCAAACTATTTTGTATATATTGACAAACTGATTGTCTAGTTTACATGGAAAGGCAAAAGGCCCAGAATAGGCCACACAATAAAAAAGGAAGAAAAAATACTTTGAAAAAAACACTATCTTACTTCAAGACTTACTCTAATGCTCCATAATCAATACAGAATGAAATTGGTGAAAGAATAGACACATAGATCAATGGAAAAGAACAGAGAGCACTTATCACAAAAATTAACTAAAATGTATCATACACCTAAAACTGAAAACTATAAAACCTCTAGTAAAGGAGAAAAATGTATGTTTTTTTTGTTGTTGTTTTTTGTTTTTTTTTTTTTGCTTTTGAAACGAGTTTTAAAATATAATGCCAAATGAACAATCCTTGGAAAAAAAAGTATGTTAAAAATTATTAGAAGTAAAAACTTCCTCTTTGCAAAAGATACTGTTAAGAGAATAAAAATACAGGCCACAGACTGGGAGAAAATGTTTGCAAAACACATGTTTAAAAATGTATTGCATGCAAAACATACAAAAAATGCTCAAACCTCAGCAACAACCAACCAAATTCAAAAAGGAATAAGTAAAAGATCTTCTTTACAGACATCTCAGTAAAGAAGATTTACAGGTAGCAATTAAGCTTATGAAAAGAGACTGTATGACACATCACTACACATCTACTATAATATTCAAATCCAAAAACTGACAATATCAACTTCTGCCAGAATATACTACCTCATTGACCTCTCATTATCTTTTGGTAGGAATTGCTAAATAATGTAGCCATTGTAGGCCAGAACTTGGTATGTGTTTTAACAGAATTATACCTTGTCTTAATATGATCTAGCAATCATACTATATTTTATCTGATTTCAAAACTCATATCCACACACACGAAAAATTTCACATGAATGTTTATGACACCTTTATTCATAATTATATATTAAATTATATTTATTTAAATTCACAAGATATTTATAATTAAAATACTAGAAGCAAACCAAAATGTAACTTAGTAGGTGAGTGGGCACACTGTGGTACATTCATTGAATAAATTATTATTCTGCAATTAAAAAAACCCCAGCAACCTATGAAAAGTGTGCATAAATTTCATACCTAGTAAATCCATCAATAGTTGCCAGAGGTTCAGTGGAGGTAGGAGTTAGAGAGTTAAATAACAAAGCACAAAAATATTTTGTATAATCATGAAACTCTGTTGTATTATAACACAGTGGTAAATACAACATATTAAACATTTGTCAAAACTTGTAGAACTTTATGGCACAGAGTAAAACTTAACATACACAATTCTTAAAAAATATGTAAGAGACTGGATGACCATACAACGTAATGTATAATGCAGTTAAAGAATCCAAATACGTTACAAATGAAAGGAAAAACTACACCGAAGGGTGATAGGAATAAAAGACTCATCTAAGTAACTATAGAGATAGATGAAGTCTGTAAGATTAAAGTAGATGGAATGATATGTGAACAATGTAGTTTAGTTGATAAAATTATTTTCCATGGGGATATGGGGTAACAATTCTGTAACCATTATGCATGCCTACTGGAACTGGAAAATTAAATGAATGGCAAATGGTGGGAGCCAGGTTTCTCACTCTTTGAAGTAGAATTTTACAGATAAGCAAACAATGAAAGGAGACTGGAATGATCCATATGGTGATGGATTAGAATTGGAAATAGTATATACTCATGTTTAGTTTAATATAGTTGGTTACATATGGAAATATTTGTACATGTTTGTACCAACATAGATTAATATACATACATCAAATGTTTTCTTACTGTGTCACCTTATATCACCAGATATAAGGCCTACGAACTAAAACACCCCAGTAGTAATGAGCACCCTAGCGCTCAGATTTGGGTTTTTAATAACATTTTCCAGTGAAAGTGTAACTATGACCCTTGGAGAAAGGTCTTATTCTAGATTAAGACAGGGCATACACAAGGTGGACCTGGAGCATTTGTAGTACTAGAAAGTAAGGAAGTGCTCAAAAACAAAAACAAAAAATCCCAGAAACTCAGTGTTGATGGGGTATATCAAAGGGATACAACAGCCAATTGAAAGTGCTCCCAATAGCCAAAACTAAAATGATTTCTGCAAAAAATAAATAGTATTAGATTAAACCCCAGAGTACAAAATAGCCATAAATTTATACTGATATAAATACATGATCAAATAAATAAATGGAGAGGAGGCAAATATCCTGTGCAGAAGTTATTCCAAATAACTTAAATAGATACTCTCAATAAGGGTGATCATAATTTCCCACACTTTAGCATGGGCTGTGTGTAGTGACTTCCTTCTAACAAGTACGAAAGAAAAAGGGAGGAAAAAAGAAAACCTGTGGGAAAACCTGATACTACCGCAGCCAGCTGGTCAAGGACAACATTAACAGTGACAAATCATATTGATAGTACATAGCCTTGAATATATATAATGTGATAAAATGGCACTTTGCTTCTTTGTTCTTCCTCCCAAATCCTGTATCTCCTATCAAACCATGAGAAAAACACCAAATTCCAACAGAGGGTAATTCTACAAACTACCTGATCAGTTCCCTTCCAAACTCATCAAAACCAAAATCTGAGAAACTGTCACAGCCAAGAGGATCCTAAGGATAAGCGGCAATTAAATGGAATGTGGTATCCTAGTTGAGACCTTGGAACAAAATAACAAAAAGGCATTATGTAAAATAAAAAATACAATCTTTACTGAAAAACAATGTATTAATGTTGGTCCACTAATTGTAACAACAACTGTAAAACATATACCACAAAATGTAATCTTTTTTTTTTTTTTTTTAAAGGGGGACGTTAGGGATAGAGTATATGTGAATTGGATAAGAAAGTATACAAGAGAGGGGCAGAGCAAGATGGTGGAAGAGAAACCTACACTGTACTCCAGCTCTGCAGGAACACCAAATTTTAACTATCAGCACACAGAAAAGCACCATCACAAGAACCAAAAAATCGGGTGAGCAATCACAATACCAGATTTTAACTTTATATTGCTGAAAGAGGCATTGAGGAAGGTAGGAGAGACAGTCTGAAATCCTGAACACCACCTCTCCTTCATCCCACAGCTGTGGCCATGCATCATGGAGAGAGAATCTGGACACTTTGGGGAAGAAGAGCACAGCAACTTGAGGACTTTACATTAAAATTCGTGCTGCCCTATCACAGTGGAGAATAAGGCTCTACTGGGCTCTGTCAGTGTCCATGCATGGTGGAAACATTTGGACTAGCCCTAGCCAGAGGGGGATCTCCCAGTGGCTGGAACTTGAATTTCTAGGCAAGCCTCATCATCACTGGCTAAAGGGCTCTGTGATGCTAGATAAACTTGAAAGTCAGTTTAGGACACAAGAACTGCAATTCCTAGACAACTCCTAGTGCTAGACTGGACTTAGAGCCACTGGACTTGGGTGACATGTGACCTAGGGAGACACCAGCTGGCGCGGCTAAAGAAGTGCTTGCACCACCTCACCAGCAACCTCAGGCAGCACAGCTGGCAACAATGAATCTTTTCTTCTGCTTGAGGAGAGCAAAAAGTAAAGACTATGTTTTGCATCTTGGAGAGCAGCTCAGCCATCGTAGAGCAGTGCACCAGGCAGAATTGTGAAGCCCCCGTTCCAAGCCCTAGCTCCTAGACAACATTTCTAGACATACCCTGGGCCTAAAGGAAACCTGCTGCCTTGAAGGGAAGGACCCACTCTTGGCAGGATTCACCACCTGCTGACTAGAGCCCTTTGGCTCTGTATAACCAGCAGCGATACTCAGGGAATATGCCATGAATCTTGGGCTCTGAGACATGTTGGCATCAGGGGTGACTCAGCACACTCCCAGCTGTGGTGACTGCAGTAAGAGACTCCTTCCATTTGAGAAAATCAGCAGAAAAAGTGATTTTTCTTCAAAAAAAGACTTTGTCTTGCACCTTAGATGCCAGCTTGTATACAGCGGGGTAGAGCAACAGGCAAGCTCTTGGGGTCCCTAAGTCCAGGCCTAGGCTCTTGGACAGCATTTCTGGACCTACCATAGGGAGCCCACTGTCCTGATGGGTGATCTCTGGCTTGGCAGCATTCACCACAAGCTGATGGAAGAGGACTTGGGCTGTAAGCAAACATCCACAATGGCCTGGCAGAACCTCCCATGGACTGGTGGTGGTGTTGGTGGTCACAGGAAGAAGCTCCTGTTCCCATGGAAAGAGGAAGGAAGAGCAGAAAGAATTTTGTAATGTGGTTTGAGTGCCAGCTTAGCTGGAGTACAGTGGAACATCAGGCAAATTGCTAAAGTTTTCTTCCTAATCCCTGGTTCCCAGATAGCATCCCTGAAAACTCTTGGGTCCTGGAAGAACTCACTGCTCTGAAGGGAAGGGCCTTGAGCAAGCCTTAGTGCTATGCTGGCTTTAGGTCTGACCCAGCACAGTCCCAGTGGTAGTGGCTACAAGGGTGCTTACATCACCACACCTCGAGTTCCAGGTGGCTAAGTGCAGAGACAGAGAATGTACTTCTTTGAGATAAAGTAAGGGAAAAGAACAAAGGTCTCTGTCTGATAATCTAGAGAACTGTTCTGTATCTTACCTAAGACCACCAAGTTTATATCTCTATGAGTCTGCAAAAACCACAGTGTTATCAGGCTTGGAATCTCAGTCCCTTTGATTACCTAGAAAGGATTCCCCAAAAGGACAGGCACAAAAAAGTCCAGACTGTGGAGAGTACAATAAATATCTAACTCCTAATGCTCAGACGCCAATAAATATCTACATCACCACCATCCAGGAAAATATGACCTCACCAGATGAACTAAATGAGATACCAGGAACCAATCCTGGAGAAACAGAGATACATGACCTTTCAGATAAACTGTTTGGAGGAAACTCAAGAAATTCAAGATAACAGAGAGGAAATCAGAATTCTGTCAGATAAATTTAACAAAGATATTAAAATAATTAAAAAGAACTAAGCAGAAATTCTAAAGTTGAAAAATGAAATTGACATGCTGAAGAATGCATCAGTCTTTTAATAGCAGAATTGGTCAAGTGGAATTAGTGAGCCTGAAGACAGGCTATTTGAAAATATACAGTCAGAAGAGACAAAAGAAAAAACAAAACAAAACAAAACAAAAACAATAAAGCACCCCTCCTATAAGACCAAGAAAATAGCTTCAAAAGGGCAAATCTAAGTTATTAGCTTTAAAGATTGGTTAGAGAAAGAGATAGGGGTAGAAAGTTTATTCAAAGAGATAATATCAGAATTTCCCAAACCTAGAGGAAGATATCAATATTTTAGTACGAGAAGGTTAGAGAACACCAAGCAGATTTAACCCAAAGAACACTACCTCAAGGCATTTAATAATTAAACTGCAAAAATTAAGGATAAAGAAAGAAAGCAGCAAGAGGGAAGAAACAAATAACATTCAATAGAGCTCCAATACATGTGGCAGCAGACTTTTCAGAGGAAATCTTACAGGCCAGGAGGGAGTGGCATGACATATTTAAAGTGCTGAAGGAAAAACCTCTACCCTAGAATAGTATATCCAGTGAAAATATCCTTTAAGCATGAAAGAGAATTAAAGGCCTTTTCAGACAAGCAAAAGATTGATGAAAAAGGGATTTCATCAATTCCAGTCATGTTCTTCAAGAAATGCTAAAAGCAGTTCTTCAATCTGAAAGAAAGGGATGTTAATGAGCAATAAAAAACAATCTGAAGGTACAAAACTCACTGCTAATAGTAAGCACACAGAATTATATTACACTGTGAGTGTTATGTGTAAACTAATCTTAAATAGACTAAATGATGAACCAACCAAAAGTAATAATGACAACAATTTTTCAAGACACAGATAGTACAGTAATACATAAAGAGAAACAACAAAATGCTAAAAAGCAGGGTACCAAGTTTAACTGTAGAGTTTTCATTAGTTTCTTGTTGCATGTTTGTTTATGCAATCAGTGTTAAGTTGCCATCAGCTTAAAAAATGGGTTATAAGATAGTATTTGCATGCTTCATGTAACCTCAAAAAAATATACAACAGATACACAAAAACTAAAAAGCAAGAAATTGAAGCATACCACCAGAAAAAAATCACCTTCACTAAAAGAAAGACAGGAAAGAAGAGAAGACCACAAAACAATCAGAAAACAAATAATAAAATGACAGAAGTCCCTGCTTATCAATAATAACATTTAATGTAAATAGATTAAAACTCTTCTATCAAAAGACAGAGTGTTTGAATGGTTGAAAAAACAAGACCCAATGATCTGTTCCCTACAAGAAACAGACTATCATGATTGTAACCAGTATCAGTTTGATTATCAAGACAACTTTTTGCAGGAGAGATCCTGTTTTTTAAAGATAAGCATAGTTAAAGCAGTATAGAAATTTAGTTCTGTCATGTAGGCACCCCACTGAGAAACACTTTGAGACAAGTATGATTCTACTTGCAAAACAAAGCAGGTATGTTTGAAATGTCTACTAAGATGAATTTTGCTAAAAATACACTATAAGGCTATTGTATATACATCCTGTTTTTTCTAACAAGTTTTCCATCTCTGCTTCCAAAAATATAGGAAACTCAATGCCAGTAGAATTTGCTAAGCTAATACATGCCAATAGTCTTTAGGTATTCATCAAGTCACAGCATTAGTTTTTACTTACTATTGCTTATTCATTCATCTCTTCATGGAAAATTTTAAACATAAAGTAGGAGCATAAAGGTGACATGGTCAGATGTAGTTTTTGAAAGTATTAGAGATAAGCGAATAGGTCAAGTAACTGATATTCAGGCTTTATTCATCAGGGAATGGGTTGTCATTTAAATGTTATTAGAAGCAGAGTCATACTGAAAAATCTACACTTTAGTTCTGTGCTTGCCAGGGTAGAACTCAAAAAGAGTGTGTGAAAAAGAGAAAATTAAAAAGGAGGAAATTGCTGTTACAAACTATGTTGTATACATATTATTAAGATTTTTAAAAGCTCCTTCTTTGAAACGAGGTGCCTAACTTTCCAACAATTGTAAATAATCTTAGGCTCAGCAGTGCCCTCCAGGGTAAATATGCAGCAGCCAGCATTGCAGCCTTGTGGAGGCCAAATGAGAGCAATTTATCACTTATTTACTGATCCAAGAGGTAAACAGAAGTTATAATCAATCTGACCTTTCAGTACACTTCAGGATATTAGAATTCATCCCCATAGGGAATACTCTGTATGCAGAATGCTTTTTAAAAAAACAATTATGGGGTAGAATTCCATTTAGAAAAAAAATGCAAAAAAAAGGGGGTGGTTATTTGTAAAGATAAATTTCTTTCAATTATTACAGCTTGCATGTGTTTTATGTGTCTGCATATATGTATGCTATAGTGTATTTCACAGATAAGTTGGTTTAACTGCCTGAAATATAAGATAATTTCATAATCAATAACAAAGTCTAACAGGAAGGGAAAATTTGTATGGCACAAGTATCCTCAAATTTTGGTATGCTCTTCCATTATAGTTACATATACACATTGAAAATATGGACAGAAGAAAATACACATCATGTAAATTTTATTTTTTGCCAGATCACATCTCTTGTATTAAACCATTATTTCACACTGTTTAAGTATGATTTTGGGGGACTCTTTAAAAAACTTGTCTTCCCAACCCCATTTTAAAAAATATTCTTTGATTCTCACAAAATAAAAAGATAGATATCTTATGGAGGGTAAGGAATAGAATGAATCCAGGGCGGTTAATCAATACGCGGAAGGGCCAGAGGTGGAAGCATTCAAACAGTGTGGAATGCAGGCCTGCCTGTGGAATAACAATGCCTGTAATATATTTGTGAGAAATAACCTTATTCAGACAATGGAGACCAGTGCAGAGCCTTGAATGTCAGACAAGGACATAAACTAAATAGGAATAGAAAATAAAGAGCTCACAAGAACTGCTCTTGGAAGGCATCATGAAGAAGTGTTAGGAAATGAGATTGAACTTGATCTTTGATCTCAACAATTCCGGGTTTGAGTTGGGTACATTCTTCGTTTCTGCTTTAAAGTTGCCTTCAGGAAGGTAAACAGTTGAAAGACTTTTTAAAATAGGTGCATCTCAAACTTTAATGTGCATGTTAAATCTCTCGAAGATCTTAGTAAAATGGATATTCTGATTCATTATTTGTCAGTGGGACCTTAAATTCTAAATAACTAACAATGTCTTAAGCCAACACCCTTGAACTACATATTGAATAATAAGGCTTTAGAAAATGAATTTCCTTCTCAGGAATCTAGTAAAGAAGTGAGAAATATAGTCAAAGCCCAGATCATCAAATAATTTCTCAAAATTAAAAAAAAAAAAAAAAGCAAGGCCAGGCATGGTGGCTCACGCTTGTAATTACAGCGCTTTGGGAGGCCAAGGTGGGTGGATCACTTGAGGCCAGGAGTACAAGACCAGCCTGGCCAACATGAACAAATTCTGTCTGTACTAAAAATACAAAAATTAGCTGGGCATGGTGGCACACACCTGTAATCCCAGCTACTTGGGTGACTGAGACATGAGAATTGCTTGAACCTGGGAGGCAGAGGCTGTAGTGAGCCAAGATCCCACAACTTCACTCCAACCTGGGTCACAGAGCAAGACTCTGCCTCAAAACAAACAAAAAAAAGTAATTGTAAATCTATTTAAATATTTATTCACGCTCAGTTTATTCAAAGAGAAGGAGAATTAATATTGATAGATAACATAGTCTACTAGTGACCATAAACGCACACTATTTCCTACATAATATACACAATAACCCTATGAAGGTTTACTTATTTTAATGCTGAAGCAACTGGAGACTCAGTCATTAATATTCTGACAACAGACAAGGCAACTGAGGGATATCTATCAGGAGAATCTTACTGGTCCCTTTGACTCACATAATTTTTATGCCATACTCAAGTGTCCACAATAACCAGTTTCTGCTCAGCGCATGCAATGCAGATGAAAGGTCAACTGAGAATCTGGGAAAGAGAAACATTTGTTTAATTTTGTTTTTTTTTTTTCCTGAAACAGGGTCTTGCTCTGTCGCCCAGGCTGGAGTGAAATGGTGCGATCTTGGCTCTCTGCAACCTCCGCCTCCCGGGTTCAAGTGATTCTCCTGCCTCAGCCTATTGTGCAGCTGAGATTACAGGCACATGCCACCACGCCTGCCTAATTTTTGTATTTTCAGTAGAGACGGGGTTTCACCATGTTGGTCAGGCTGGTCTTGAATTCCTGACCTTGTGATCCACCTGCCTCGGCCTCCCAAAGTGCTGAGATTACCGGTCACCGTGTCTGGCCCAAAAAGAAACATGTTTTAAACTTCAGAGCTAGGCCACATTTAGAATCAACCTGTTAGTTAGGACTGTAACATTCCATATCCCTATTCCTTGTTCCTTAACTGTTCTTTTAAATGGGAAGAGTAGAGTTTGCTGAGCAATAGAATATTGTCATTTAAGATGTATTTACAGATGTAAATCTTGTAATTAATCATGCAGTATGCCATGGATCTGTCCCCTCTATATAACATAGTAAAGACAGAAAATAGAGGCAAATGCTAGGAATGTAAGTTTCATTGTTTGCCACTATCACAAGCCATGCTGAAGTCATTGTGGTCTTTTTAAAATTTCTCCATTGTTCCTAACACCTTCCTGGCCTTGGGCCTTTGCTCACTGTTCTTTGTTCTGGAAAGTTCTCATCTTCTTGCCTACTATCACTTTCCTTAGCTTAAATATTTAATATATATTTTTTCTCATTCATCAGAACTCAGATATCATTTTACTTTCTTAAGAAAGTTATTCTTGGTTCTTTATGCTAAAAAGGGTCACAATGATATCCTCTAGTTTAGACTTACAGGTTTTTCAGTTACAACTAGGGTGTTGATTCCTTATAAATTTACTAAATTATCTAAAATATGATAAAAGTATCCACTTGAGTCTGAGTTTGTTGTTGTTGTTGTTGTTGTTTAAATACATCTGCTTTAATGTATAAATAGCCTTCGGAACAGTGGTTATTAATTAGTGGTCCACAGTCCAAATGTACTGTGTATACGTATTTGTTGGGCAGCTTACACAGTGTTAAAAAAAAAGTAGTTGCCAACTATGTAAATAACTGAAGACTTCACATAAAAAATAATTATTTTCTCTCTAGAATTTCAGAAGATCTGGCACATCTAGAATTTACTTTGCTGAATGACAGTAATCAACTAGAAATATGTGGCTTCTGTGCAATTTTGGATAGGATACTTTTAAGAATATATTTGTTAGTCACCACTACTCCTGGTTGGTTTCATATCCAACTTTCTTCTCACATTTACTTTTACTCCCTGGCCAGTGTAGGTATTTTCATCCTTGGAAGTTTATACCTGAAATCATTATCTACCACTAAGACTCCTAGACTAGTGCTTCTCAATCTTTAATGTACATTTGAAACCCAAGGGATCTTACTAAAATGCAGATTCTGATTCAGTAGGTGGGTGCAGAGAGTTCTGAGAATCTGGAGTTCTCATAAGCTCCCAGTTGATGCAGAAGCCATTGCTCTGTGGATCACACATTGAATACAAAGGCTGAAATACATGCACCTAGGTAAAAAAGTCCACATGGAATCACTCATAGGAAAAGTTAATTCTGGTACAAGGCAAGATAATGACATTGGGTCTCTGGCTCCCTGTCCAGACTAAGGGAGATTGATTTGAAGAATGCATTGGATTAAGGAACCCAGAGCGGTGTGAATGGAATCATGAAGTGAATGGTATGGGAGGGAAGCTATGCTTTTAGGCATTGATGGTAGATAGTCTAGTCCACAGGTTTATATCCTGTGTAGACAATAGATTGAGGGCATTAAGAGGTCTGGGTTTTTCAGAAAGCTATAGAATCCATGCCACAGGTCGCTGGATCTAGTAAATTGCGCCTCAAATTGTATAACTAGATTCCATATAGAGAAATAGAGAAAGTAGATGAATGTATTTTCTCTGTTTATCTCACAGGTTATTTGATAATTTGGAATTATTAATGTTTTGGTTACTATTTTATATTGTAAATAATCTTGAGTCTAGTTAGCAGTGGTATGGTTTAGCTTCCACGTTTTGAGAAACCACTATAAAAGATCACATTTGTGGTGGTTACTCCTCATGTCCTGTCATGGAATGGAGTGTGGTGTGTGGGGGAGTCGGGGGTGGACATTTGTAGTAGGGTATGTACTATTGGTGGGAAAGCCACAGGCGATTACCCTATTGTGAAAACAAAATACTGGCTGAAGGACCCCCTTTGCAGTCTCTCCACCTCATTTGTTTGTTGCCTAAGGGATTTACATAAGAGAAAATTGGGAAACAATATATCCAGAAGATATTTTAGTAATGGTGATAGATGGAAAACGGACAGGGGAAAATAAGGAAGAACAAATGGCTGCATGTAAGATGAGAATGAACTGTTGTGATTAGTAGAGCATTAGGGCAGAGATGTCTAATGTCCATTATTAAACATGTTTCAGAGAATAATCGATGCCCTCGCTTTGCACTTCAGAGGACTTTAGTAGATTTAACCTAGCTCTTCAATGCTTAAAATTAGAGTAGTTTTTCTTTGTATTATAATTAGGCCATGATGGGACTTAGAAGCAATACAGCATGATTTTATTAATTTTACATAAAAACATATTTTCATGTATTTCAAATGTAAAATACATTAGTCACTAATCCAGGTGAGTGATTTTTTTTCATAACTCTGACAGGATTATTTAATAGCTAATTATTTCCTGCAAACTGGGGTATTATGTTAAAGTTTGTAAAACAGATTTTGCTTAAAGCGTAGAGACCTTTGGTCTCAAGATATACATGGTATTATTACCACCACAGGAGATTGTTTATGCCTGATATTGACAAAGCTAATCTCAAAGTGTCATGAAATTTAAGAGCTGTTGTTCATTTTGCTATGTAGAGTAATATTAAGTATTTCATTTCATACTGGAAGTGTTTACAGATAACATGAAATCAGTTTATAATTGCTCTAAATAATACAACATGTAGAAAGTGATCTATTTCTGAAATACAAAAAGATGAAAAGCAAGAAATCTGGAAACTTAATGTGCAGATTCCAGACAAATCAATGTTAAGGTTTATTGATAATGAGAGAAAAACAAATACATACGTGTATACACTCACCATGTTTAAAAGAGAAACAGCTAGAAAGTTAAAATAGGGTAAAATAGTAGTGCAATATTACATTTGTATTCCATGTATCCTTCTCTAGAAAATTATGAACAGAGATTTCAAGAATACTGAAGGGAAGTTTACCTCAGTAATTGCTAGAATATCTAATGGACTATTTCCTGCTATACCTACATACCCCATCCCTATTCACTTTCTCTGTTGGCATCTTTACCTCTTCTTCCAAGTCCATTAGTGACCTTTACCTACAAGTTTGCGTAGAAATCAGCCTTGACAGAGACAAGAAGTGTAATACAGCCTCCTCAGCCTCTCATTGCATAGAATTTAGAACTCAGTTAGGTATCCTGTTTGTTGGGAGCCTGGTACATAGTAAACAATCAAATAAATATTTCTTGAAAGAATAAATGAATAAATGAACTTTTATAGCATCATTTTATTATTGAGTACCCTTTGCCGAAGATTAGATATGAAGTCTTCTGATGCCCTGGAATTAAGTTCTGCATACTATATTGCTCCCAAATCAAGTTTGTTCTCTTGCTTATATGTAGATAAGACTCATGATCCAGATACATCACGACCAATTGCTCTCTCAATACAAGATAGCAACTGCTGAATAAATCTCCTAATCTTTTTTTAGATTTTGTACTTCTTTTTTTTACCCTTACAGTCATCACCACAAGCTTAATCTATTACATTTTTTTCCCCAAAACATAATGGTAAGGATGCATTTTTGCTTTCAGATCTATACTAGAAAGCTAGTCATCCAGTCTTACTAATAAGCCAAAAACCTAGGAGGAATGGGCAAAGTACATTACATCAGAAAATCCACAGATCCACATTTGAAGTCTAGAATTGTTCTACTAAAAATAAATTATAAAAATTAGCTGGGTGGAGTGGCGGGTGCCTGTAATCCCAGCTACTCTACAGGCTGAGGCAGGAGAATAACTTGAACCTGGGAGGCGGAGGTTTCAGTGAGCTGAGATGGTGCCATTGCATTCCAGTCTGGGCAACAAGAGTGAAACTCTGCCTCAAAAAAAAAAAAAAAAAAAGGTATATGGTTCTTTGTCATTTGTTTGGTAGAGACTGACTAGTCTCTTTCTGGAATATTCAAACTCTTTGGGATGACTCTTAATGTCTCCTACAAAAGACAGGCCAATGTTCCCATCATTGCCATTTATTCAATGATCATTTATTTTCCAGCTTGTCCACCCTCTCAGTTTTAGTGTTATCACTGTTGAGTAAATTGTCCTAAGGCATCAATCTGTCATTCTCCAAAGACAACTCAACTCTCTCAGAACTTTATAGCACATAGGTGTAGCATTCAAGAATGTAATTTGCAAAATGACATCCTGGGAACCTAAAATCTTTGATTCTTTCACATGATAAGTCATTTCTCTGAAATGGTTATGTCATCATTGCACTGTGGCAGAAGGCCAAGGGTAGGCCATTTTAGCTAGTTGAAGTCATTGGCAAGTGTGCTCACAATTCCTAGCCCTGGTGAGATTCATTCCAGTGATGAAGTAAATCTTCATTTGGCAAAATAAAGATATCATGTCCCATTAAGTAGAATTTATTAAAATAGTCAAATATTCTCTGCAAAGTTCTATAAGGAAAAAAACAATTTTGTTCAATATCCAAATAAATTACCATAGAATATAAAAATATTGAATGAATAATTGATTCATTAAATCATTTATGCTCCAAACTAAACTTATAATGTGGCATAGCACTGCATTTGTTATAAAAGGAAAAGGTTAATGAATTAATAAGATTGCTTGTCAGAATTAATTGAGATATTTGGAGGAATATTTAGAAAGAAATAAAAAATAATTTCTATGAAAATAAGTATGCATCAGTGAGGATATATGGTCCAGAATTTTTGAATATCTGCTTAATGGGGTATTTGGAAGAATCAAGTTATAAGATGGGAGACAGAGCGGAAGACATACTCGGAGAGACAATGACATTTGCCAAGGCCTATAATCCCACTAGGCTAGTGAGAGTATGAGGGGGAGAGGGTGGGAAAATGAGAGACTTCTAGTCTACTTAGACATCTTCTATTCCAACTACTAGAAAACATGAATAATCTCAATTAAAGGTGGTACAGAAAACTTCACTTGGTTGGAAGTTAGATCTTGATAAGTCTGTGCCACTTACCATTTGAGAAAGTTGTTTCACCTTCATGAATTTCAGTTTTCTAGTGTTTAAAACAGTAATACGTTGTAATGAGGATCAAATAAGATGATACATGTAGAACTCTGTGTCTGCAACAGATCCCAGGGAAATGTTAGAATCCTGCCTAAGTCCCCCTTAATTTAGAGGGGTTGCTATTGTTATTTAATTCTGAGACAACAATCACCACACAGCCTACCAAAAGATTCCTATCCATTTATCTCCTAGAAACCAAATATATAGAATTGTGAGCTGAGGTCATCCTGGGAATATTTCTCATCCTTGTACCTAATACAACAACTTCTTTTCTTTTTTTTTTTTTTTTTTTTTTGAGACGGAGTGTTGCTCTGTTGCCCAGGCTGGAGTGCTGTGGCGCAATCTCGGCTCACTGCAAGCTCTGGTTCCCGGGTTCACACCATTCTCCCTCCTCAGCCTCCCAAGAAGCTGGGACTACAGGCAACCACCACCATGCCCGGCTAATTTTTTGTATTTTTTTAGTAGAGACAGGGTTTCACCATGTTAGCCAGATGGTCTCGATCTCCTGACCTCGTGATCCACCCGCCTCGGTCTCCCAAAGTGCTGGAATTACAGGCGTGAGCCACCGTGCCCAGCAATAACTTCTAATTATATCTTTATGAATCTAGATTTTCTTACGTTTTCTGTATTTGTATTGGAATTAAGGATGTGAGAAGACTTTGGAAACTGCAAAAGAAAAAAGTCAATTATACTAACCATGTCTACATTTAAAAATTTAATTTATTGTTCATTGTAATTTTTCCAATAATTTTGATTTTTTTAATTGTGTTAAATATTATTTAATTACTGATTTTGGGGGTACCTTTTTAAATCATGTGGCTGAGGCAAGTATCTTACTTGTCTTACCCTAGTCCCGGGTCTGTAGGAGGTATTTTTAGATGTTGATTGAGCAATTTTGTTTTTGTGTCACCTTACAATAGAATTCAGGGTGAGCTTCATCATAATGTATTATGTCAAACAAAAAAGAAAATTGATGTGAAAAAGAATCAGCAGCAGAGGGGGCATGAGATTACTCCAACCAAGGAGGTGGGATTTCTTGACGGCTCTCCCTCCAATTTCATTATCATAGACGTGGCTCCCTTGTGGCCTGTGTGGTCCAGTGCTCAAAGGCCTCTTCAAGGTATTTGGCATGCAGTCAGCATCACTGGAAAACTAGGCATTTCTCTTTTTGTTAGTGACGCCGCTGTTATTAATGCTTTTCTAATGATAAATTATGATTCATTGAGTACATATAGCATGCTGGACATTGGAATATGTATTTTTATATCTCCACCAGTTTTAATTCTTCTTAAGGAGCCAATAGAAAGTTTTTATTAACATGCTACAGATGATGAATCTGAAACTGAGAGACATTAGCCAATCTGTTGAAATCCTGTTCTTAGAATTAAGTTTCAAATATGGCAGCCTTTCTCAAGAGAAAAGAACATGAAAGAGATAAGATGAATTAAAGTTGGGACTCTGAACTCTGGAAATAAATATAAATTAGTCTACAGATTACCGTGCCTATAGTTGAAAGATTTTTATGATCAGCATAATGTCAGAAATAATATCCTGATTGGAGTTATATAGAATTGAAAAAAAAATCAACAAAGCTCCAACAACACACACACACACACACGCAAAAATCAAAGTATCATCCCTAGAAATACAGAAAAGATATGAAGCTAGGTTATTACTGTGGAAATGAAAGAAAGGACCAGGCTCTGGGAAATTTCAGCAGTTCATATTGGCAGAGTTTGGAGTACAGAATACAATACTATGATTAGTCTAGAAAAGTAAGATAGAAGTTATGAATCAAGTAGAATTTGGTAAGCACTCAGCTGACTAAAAGCTACATTGGGAGAAGGGCATAACTAGTGGATAAAAGTAAGCAGCAAACCATCCTAGTTTACCCGAGACTAACAAAGTTATCCCAGACATAATCACATAGGGTTAAAACAAGGACAATCCCAGGAAAGTTGTACAGTCCCAGGAAAGCCAAGATAGTTTGCCACTACACAGTGAACTAGAAGTTCATAGTCTAAGCAATCAATACTCAGAATGGCCTAACTGGATGAGGCAAGCAAAGTCAAGTGGTGAGTATGCTAACTTAGAGATGGAAGGTAGACAAGTCAGGTGGTAAGATGAGCTAGATTCAGAAATATAAGTGTAGGCAGGAGAGTCAAAGTTCTCAGTTATACAACAATCTGCGAGGCTAATGGATTGAATAATGCATGTGCAAAGAGTTGCAAAGTAAATGATAATACATTTCATAACTGAAAAATGAAACAAGTATTATGGGGAGTTAGAGGGTAGAAAATTGCCAGTTGCAGTGAAATGAGTGAGGAGGGATTGAAATTGATATTTTAAGCATGATTGATTTGTCATTAAGCATATTTGGAAGAAAGCAGATGGAAGATGTGATATCAGAAGGGGCAGGAGATGTACAGTGTAACACTCAGGTTGTATACCTGGTATGCCCTATCGTTTGAATGGAATTTGAAGCTGAAATGGTGTTGTAGAAAACTGCATCCAGAATTAACATTAGGATTGGTCTTTAATATCAAGGTAAACATTTTAGCTTGTATTCACCAAATATCAGTGAACCAACCACTTAAAATCTTATTAGAAAAATGGGCAATGAAGCTGAGCTGTGCTTTAGAGAAATTGCCCAGACAATGGTGAGCTTTGGAATAATGAATCACTGGATAGGTGGATTCCTGCAAGGTGTAATGATAACCGTCCAGAAATGGTAGGAGACAAAGGCTTGAGAAAATGAGAGGAGGATGGAAAGAATAGGGTAGTGAAAAGATGAGAATTCAAGGCAGTGTGGCAAAGTGGGATAAGCTCAGGGTTTAGAGATAGACAGACCTCAGGTGATTCCTCTGATCCTTGGCTTAATGGCAATATGAACACAGGAAGAAATCTCAACTCTTCCAAGCCTCAGATTCTCAGCTGCAAAATGAGAATAATAGTACGTACATCAGAAGCCTGCTTTAAATTATCAAATATGACAACCGATATAATATCCATATTACAATGCCCATCACCTAGACCTTCAGTAAATGGTGACTATAATCCCTTTATTTAACAGAAATTGGCAACTGGTTGCAGATGGGAGTCAAGGTAAAGTATCAAAATATTGTCACAATTTTATATCAGAGTTATGCAAGGGTTTTCCAAAAGTTAATGAGATGGCTATTAGGTTTCTCCCTCTGAAGTTATAAATAATTTATCTGCCTTCAAGCCTCATCTTTGCCAAGTCCTGGTGCTGTAAACTTGAAAATTCACCCAAATTTCTCTTGCAATTATATTTGAGGGGGAGAAGAGCTGTACAAGCACACACACAATTATATATCATTTACTAGTTGTCAAATTGCCTACAGAATGCTTACATTCTTAAAAGTTTCTTTAGGATTGGATTTTAGTGTTCGGCATGCCAAAGACACACATGGATTTTCCTTTAAAGAAATTGATTCGGTTATTTCCAACATGAAATAGATAGGGTTAGAATCAAGCACACTGAACATAAATTTAGGAGCTGCTCAGATAAGAAAGATTGTACTGTGGAATAGATATTCTCATGGGCCGGTTCACAGGCATTGCAGAACTTGAGCAGCAATGAGTAGGATTTGTTTCATGGGATTCTTAAAAAGAAATCTGGAACAGTTTTTGGACTACTCTAACCTGTTCCATTAGAGTACAAGTGCCTTGTTCTGTGATAAAACCCCCTGGAGTATCTTCCTTTTCCAAATTCATGAGCTGATTCTTCTTACTGCTTGAAGATCTTGATGATTGGAATTTGCATATTAAGGTGTAAAGTGGGACCAAGAGTTTTCTAGGAGCAGCCACCTGGCACCAAGTTATAAAAATGTCTTGAATGACGGCAACTTAAAAGACCTAATGATCCAGCCTAAATGGAAAATAAACGTAAACGTAGTACAGAATCATTCCCAAGAAATTTTGGCATTAAAAGAAGTTCATTTTGCATGCTACATTGGTCCTCTCTGAAGATTATTTTTTTTAAAAAAAAGGCAAACTGAGGATATCGTATGTCCCTCACGCAGCCCATCGTAAAATTTGAGAATACCAGTGCTCACATTGGAATTTCCATAATGACTAGAGAATATATGTCCATATGGCTTGGGAATGTCCCTCGGCCAATAACTCTTAAAAGGAAATTGTAAGTGCACTAAGGGGCATCATTAACAATGATATTCTCTTAACCTTACAGCAATGTATTTCAGTTTATGGAACTTATACTGACATTTACAGACCTTTGGGGAAAGTACTGAATGTGGGTTTAATCACCATGGTTAGATATGTGACTGTCCAGGCCTGGGAAAACTCTTTGAAAGCATGCTCCTTCTTTCAGTTTCAACAGGTGTTAGAAGAATAGATCTGTCTAGAATATTCATGCCCCTGTATGCATGCCTAGATCTATCTAGTGAAGAAAATGAAAGGTGCTGCTGTAAGAATTCATTGCCAATATGAGTATATTAAGAAAACCAAATTGTTGGTTGCTAGCATAAAATCAGTTGTGCTTTGTTAGAGAAAGGTGAATCCACAAAACAATTGCGAAGACATTCACAGCACTGTAGGCACTTATTGGTTTAAACAGCTCAAGCTAACACATTTTTATTAGAGGTAGATATGATTCAATAATTTGCTGCTAAGTAACATTTTCTTCCCTCCCTCTGTGTATGAAACTGTTGCCTTAGCAACACAAGTGCCCAGATGACTCATGCATATTGTTTTGTCTTTTCTTCTGCTTTGATCTGCTTTCTAATGTGTGAAGTTTTAAAAAAAAACTTTAAAAGACTTTTAAAAAGTGCTTTGGGAATGTTAATCAAGAAAATAAACTAGGAAAAGGGAGTTTTTGACATTATTTTTCTCCACTGTTGGGCATTTGGTCATGTCATCAATGCAGTCAGGTGTATCCTCTCTGCTACATCCCATGTCCATTCCTCAATGCTTAGTTTAAGTGGCTCCTTGGTGAAATTTCTGCTGCTCCAAAGTTTTGTAACAATTCATATTTGTACCATTTACCTGGCTGCCTTGTTCTGTGGTTATTGTTTTTTGTATGATAAGGCTGAATTGTTAAGGATATGATAGAAACAAGAAAAGTTTGTAGTCATATCACAAAGGAATAAAACCTGACTCAGTAGGTGCAAAACTTGCTCTATGCTTGGAGGATAAGGAACAGTTATCCCAGGAGGAAACAAGCCATTATTGCTTGTGAATATTGCTCATTACGTAAGTAAAAGATTATCATTTTCATAATTCTCCTTGCTAGCTGACAGAAATGGGTTCTGAATTATGTAGGTACATATTTCTAAAATAATTTTAGCAGAGGTTATTTCTAGAAATAACTTACGGAGAATGAATTTTACCTATGCTTGATACTTACATAGATTAAATTAACTAATTGCCTGTACATACACTATATAGACCCTACACTTAATAAAGATATAAGATGGATAAATACGGTTTTCAGCCCAGCTATATACTCTCTCCCTTTCAGTGATCACATCTCCACAAAGCTGTTGTAGTACTTTCAATACTTTTCAGTATGACAACTTCCTATGCATTTTCTCAGCAGCAGCATCTCATGCTAACCATGTTTCTTACTTCCTGTGCCTGTTCAATGACTGCATCATCCCCAGAGTTGCTAATTTTCCCATGGCAGTATGCTGTTTGCTGATAATGCTCAGTGCATTATATCTCAGATATTACACTTTTATATTTAATAAATATCTAAAAGCACGACTGTAAGGTGTGTTTGACATACACCAAAAGGACATTTTGTACAATATAATTTGATGTGTATCAAATTATACAAGGTAAGCAGCCTTCTGTGTCACCAAGCTATTCTCTTTTCCTGGCCTCATATCACAACTAATAAAATATCAGTTGTTTAAGGTCAATTCTTCTTAGGAGGATGAAAATTTGCATTTTTCTGTCTTTTTTCCCCCCAGAAAGAATTGCTCCTCTCACATGAACTATAAAAGGTGTTTTTCTTCTCTGGAGACTGCAATACCACTTGGGATTATGATTTAGGATGCATTGCAAATTCCCTTTTTTATAATAGATGGAATCAGTGAGGGCTTTTTAATACGTTTCCTTTCCTCATTAGTAAATCGAATTGTGTGATGGTGTTACAGACATTATACTGATCTAGATTGCACACCTTTGCAATTCAGGACCCTTGTGATTCATAAATCTTACATGAATCTATTCTAATGATATTTATTAAAAAAACACAAACATTTTGCATAAGTCAGTGTAAGCAGACATTTTTGTAGAAATTACTTAAAAATTTAAAAGGTGGGGGTGGGAGAATGCTATTAAGTCGCTTCAGAATGTTTGAGAATGATTTCCTTGTTCAATTGGTAAACTATCTCCCCAGTGCTCATTTTTGGTATAAGAAAAATCCATAAAATTATTACTGGGGTTCTCTTCTGTTACCCTTCATAATTTCCTGTATACTTTATTTTTCTTCTGTTTCCTGAGGAATATGAACTTTAGATCTTTAGAAGTATACAGTCACTCAAGCTACCTGTCCTTGATTCCCTACACTCACTCCTAGGAATGTGTTTATACGCCAAATATGATGCCACTCCGTCTCACAGAAGACAGGATGTTGTAACTTTGTGGTATAACCCCACCCTTAATGTTCCCAAGTATGAAGGAGGTGCCACTGGTAAGAGGACAGATTAGATAAAGTGTTGAGACATCTGACCAGAGGAATTATCTGAGCACAACATTAAATGTTGTGGCTGGAAGGTCAGCTCCTTTCTCAGGTTCTTTCAACTCTTTTAGTTGATGGAGTAGGAAGACTTAGTTAATGGCTCGTACATCTTTAACATCTTTCTATCCACCACTTACAAACTCTTCATTTTACAGTTTCTTTATTCTTAAAGAAGGGATAATAAACCTCAAGCAGTTGTTATGATCAAATGTGGCCTTATACAGGCATAAATCACTCAAAAAACAGTCACTCTCATATGATAAATTCTCAAATTCTATTACCTATTAATGCTATCATAATTATTTTCTGTTAAAAGGAATAGTAAACTCCAGACTCAGAATCTTAGGCTGGCAGGCATTAATACCTTGGTAGAATTCAAAACCTTGCTCTGCTTTCAGTTTATTTTATAGCTTCCTACTATTAAAACATGTTTCTGTTTGTGGATATGCTACAGTGTTTATAAATTATTCAAGTCCAAAAATTGTCAGTTACAGAAAATATTCGTCATATTTTAATTCATGCACCAATATAATCAAATCTGACAAAAAATTGGGACTACTGTGTTGTTGTTGCACACACCTGCATGCCACACTCCTGCCTCTCTTAATCACGCTGCTTTCCTGTCTAAAACATCCTGTCTGCCCTCACAATTTGGGTCATTTTCTCCAGGAAACCATCCCAAAGTACCCTGACCTGTAATGGTCTTCTCATATATATATATATATACATATATGAATGAAATCAATTATTTTAAAAGGGCTTTGCAGTCAAACAACACCATAGTCAATCCTGACTCTGCCATTTGCTGGATACATGACTCCGAAACAGGTCCTTTACTTCACAATTTCATCATCGTTACTATGAACAAATTGCAAGTAATGACTACTGGTATGTTAGTGTGAGGATTAAATAACGTAAAAATATATGAGACAATTGGAATAGCTCCTCAAACTCAATAAAAGTTCAGGGTGTATGAAGCTATACTTGTATTTTAGTAAAACATCTGTTTTTATTATTCTTTCTTCCCTTCCTTCCCTTTCACAACTACTCTTTGAGTACCTTCTTAGGCGAGGACCTTTTCTAACTACCACTGTATATGACTGTAATAAAGACAGGTCTTGTCTCTCTTCTGAAAACTGTATTTACTCATTTAATTTTTGTTTATTGAAGTTTTAATTTATATCTCCTTTAAAAGATTTTGAGCTTACTTACAATAAGAGAAATTTAGAATAAGACCACTTAAATGTAAATGTTAAGTTCAAATATTATATAGAGGGAATGGGATGTAAATATGCCAAATGCTTTGGGTAATAGAGTTACTGTAATTGAACATAAATTTAGTTGTGCAGTCTTGGCAGCCAGGGTTTAAGGGGGAGTGTGACAGGTTATAAGGAGACTGATGAGTATTTTCAAAGTTTGGCTACATCTGACTCTACTCCCTGAAGGCTTAAAGTTGCCTTCAACAAGCTGGATCAAGGATAGTTGAGCTATAAATCTATTTTCCTAAGTGTTTTCCGTTGGGGAATATTTGTCAGATAAGCATGGTACAATTTCATTAAACATGACTAAGTCAGGCTACATATTTTGCAAGACAATTTTCCAGTTTACCACTATTTTTGTGTTTTTCTAAATGAAACATTCAATTATAAATTGGAATTTGATATATAGCCCACCAAGTGACCAAACTGAATGCATAATGCAGTGTTTGGAGCTAAGGGATTATTTTTGGAGAGCTGATATATCAACAAACTAATTCAGTGGATTTGTTTAGTATTTTATAGTTTACAAAATGCCATGGAATATATTATCACTTTTAGAAATACAGATAAAATATATGAGAAGGAGCTCTGGGCTTGAAGTTAGATGATTTGCATTCCATTCTGTCCACCATGACTTTATGATGGCTTCAGCCACTTCCAGTAACTTTTCCTTTCTCATTGATGCCTTAACAGTGATTCTGAAGATAGGCATCTCCAGGCTAGCAACAACTTTGATTTTTAGTTCTTTCATAATTTTTTATACATAAAAATGCTGGTATAAACCATTACAAAAAGGAAACAATTAAGTTAGTAGCCAACCATAAAATGACACAAAATGTGTCTTATTTCCCTGAGATTCTTTTCTGTCAGTGCAGATAGTGTTTGGGAATCCTTTCTTCATCTTCCGCCTTTCTTTGCCCACCTCCTCTGGAACCTCTACCCCTCTGAACTCCTTGCTTTACTCTGGAGGCAAGTGAAAAACTTGTATAAAGTTTTATGTTCGTTGTTTCTTTTTTTTCTTTTTTAAACAAAACAAAACAACAACCAACCAACTCTGGTCTTTTAGATAATATTGATTATTTATTTTTCTATAACTTCAATGTCTTAATTTATTAAAATGTTTCTATCTGGTTTTGCTGTATCACCCGTGATAACTTCCCTTCCTCCTCAAAATTAAAGGAGGAAAATCAAATAATAACAATGGGGAAAGATATGCATATGACCCCAAAAGTGGAAGAGACCTTGGACTAAGAGCTAAGGCTACTGTGAAGTGGTCTCTTCTTGGAGATCTACAAACAGCTGTTCAATGAAATAAAAGAGGACACAAGTAAATGGAAGAACATTCCATGCTCATGGATAGAAAGAATCAATATCATGAAAATGGCCATACTGCCCAAGGTAATTTATAGATTCAATGCCATCCCCATCAAGCTACCAATAACTTTCTTCACAGAATTGGAAAAAAACTACTTTAAAGTTCATATGGAACCAAAAAAGAGCCCACATTGCCAAGACAAGCCTAAGCCAAAAGAACAAAGCTGGAGGCATCATGCTACCTGACTTCAAACTATACTACAAGGCTACAGTAACCAAAACAGCATGGTACTGGTACTGAAACAGAGATATAGACCAATGGAACAGAACAGAGCCCTCAGAAATAACACCACACTTCTATAACCATCTGATCTTTGACACACCTGACAAAAAACAAGAAATGGGGAAAGGATTCCCTATTTAATAAATGGTGCTGTGAAAACTGGCTAGCCATATGTAGAAAGCTGAAACTGGATCCCTTCCTTAAACCTTATACAAAAATTAATTCAAGGTGGACTAAAGACTTAAATGTTAGACCTAAAACCATAAAAACCCTAGAAGAAAACCTAGGCAATGCCATTCAGGACATAGGCATGGTCAAGGACTTCATAACTATAACACCAAAAGCAATGGAAACAAAAGCCAAAATAGACAAATGGGATCTAATTAAACTAAAGAGCTTCTGCACAGCAAAATAAACTACCATCAGAGTGAACAGGCAACCTACAGAACGGGAGAAAATCTTTGCAATCTACTCATCAGACAAAGGCCTAATATCCAGAATCCACAAAGAACTCAAACAAATTTACAAGAAAAAAAAAAAAAACCCATCAAACAGTGGGTGAAGGATATGAACACACACTTCTCAAAAGAAATCATCTATGCAGCCAACAGACACATGAAAAAATGCTCTTCATCACTGGTCATCAGAGAAATGCAAATCAAAACCACAATGAGATATCATCTCATGCCAATTAGAATGGCAATCATTAAAAAATCAGGAAACAACAGATGCTGTAGAGGATGTGGAGAAATAGGAATGCTTCTACACCATTGGTGGGAGTGTAAATTAATTCAACCATTGTGGAAGACAGTGTGGCGATTCCTCAAGGATCTAGAACTAGAAATACCATTTGACCCAGAAATCCCATTACTGGGTATATACCCAAAGGTTATAAATCATGCTACTATAAAGACACATGCACATGTATGTTTATTGTGTCCCTATTCACACTAGCAAAGACTTGGAACCAACCCAAATGTCCATCAATTATAGACTTAGATTAAGAAAATGTGGCACATATACACCATGGAATACTATGCAGCCATAAAAAAGGATGGGTTTATGTCCCCTGCAGGGACATAGATGAAGCTGGAAACCATCATTCTCAGCAAACTATCACAAGTACAGAAACCCAAACACTGCATGTTCTCATTCATAGGTGGGAATTGAACAATGAGATCACTTGGGCCAGATTTTCTCACAAAATATAGTCAAATAATTTGAGAAGTCAATTTAAGGAAGTTAAAAAGTTTTTATTTTTATCTTTGAAATTAGCTTTTCAGTGGTCAATAACTGAACTTATAACTTTCGACTATCTGTTCCTATATTATGTTCTTCTGACTCCACAAACTTCAAAATCTTTGAAAAACTGACTTTACCACTTCCCTTGATAACCTCAAGATTGCACTCAAAGTTTAAAAGCCTTCTCAGCCTGTGATATTTCCTTCTAGGCAGGAGTTCTGAAGAAGAAAACATACTGATCTCAAAAACTAATAGGGCTATATCTGCATGATGCCAAAATAATAGATTGATTTGATTAATATTGGTGAAGAGCCTGCCAACATGGGTTTTAGTGTCATATGAAACCCAGGAAAATATTAATAATAAATATCTAGAGGGTAAGACTTATAGGAAAACATGGCAGTTCCATCAATTATTTGAAAAACTCTCAAGTATGAGGATCTGACTTGTTCTGAATTGCCTCAGAGGAAAAGAGTAGAGAGAAGAGTCAAATTTTAGTTTAATTTAAGAAATAATATTTCAAAGCTAGAGTAGTTCAACAGTAATATGGACTGACTCAAAAGACAACGAGTCTGTAATAAAAGTCAAGCTGATTCTGGAATCTTAGCCTTAGGGTCTGGAAAGGAGAAGAGCAAAATGATGAATGGAAAACAACTGAAGAAAAAATATTTGGTAATTTTATTTTCAAAGAAGGAGCTTGTCTTTTGGTGAGGTCAAGAGGTAGGAGGATTAGGTCTTGTTTATAATAATGTATAGTACTGTGAACTCCATTTTCTGCACATCTTCTCCCCATCTTCTTTCTCCAAACTATTAAAATAGCCAGTGGCTGGGCACGGTGGCTCACGCTTGTGATCCCAGCACCTTGAGAGGCCCAGGCGGGCAGATCACAAGGTCAAGTGTTTGAGAGCAGCATGGCCAATATGGTGAAACCCTGTCTCTACTGAAAATACAAAAATTAGCCGGGAGTGGTGGCGGGCACCTGTAGTTTCAGCTATTCAGGAGGCTGAGGCAGGAGAATTGCTTGAACCTGGGAGACGGAGGTTGCAGTGAGCCGAGATGGCACCAGTGCACTCTAGACTGGGCGACAGAGCAAAAATCCATCTCAAAAAAAAAAAAAAAAAAATTTTACTCAGCTCTGTTCTCACTTTTCTTCTACTTTCAGTAAATCTCATGCTCATAAAATAATCTGGAATTAAATATATGAATAATTTCTTAAAAATGTATGCATTTTAACCAAGATGTAAGTACCACATGAATGTAGGATAATGTAATGTTAAACTTTCTGGCATTGTTCATTGAAGTTGGAGGTATTAGAACCCAAATGCCCACAAGTAAACCGTAGGTCATTTTAATAATGGGTATGTGGTTTTAATGTTTAACAAATTTAACCACAATGAAATTGTATCTGTCCTTATGAGGTCATGCTTATGCACTCGGTCCCTAACACACATGTACATACCACTTTCATTCTCACAGACATTCTGTTCTTCATATCTAATGTATAATTACCATAGAATTAAAAATAACAACTGGGCCAAAACTGCCTGTTTAAATTTCTAAATTTCAGGGATCCTTTAGATTCAATACATACCATTTATCTAGATCTGTTAACTAGAAAAACTTGAATCATGTCAGAATCCATACTATACCTGAATTGATGATTTATTATTTGTTTTCAAATATTGATGTTTCTGGAAAGCTTTATTTAGGGTCATTTGATTCCTTTGACTCCATGGTGACTTGCCATTTAATGTGATTTTGTTTCCAGAAAATTCAGAGCAGTGGTATAGAAAAATGTTCATTTATGTGAAACAGTTTTGATTCTTCTTCATCTGACTCTAATTTCCAGTGTTAAATGCTGAGGATAAGCTTTTGCTTAATGGGCCTCAGAAGAACATCCTAAGAGTGATAGGGATCAAATTGAACAGGAGGGGGAGCTAATGTGAACTTGGGAGGTAGGTGGGGACTGTTAGGGGCTGAGTAAAATAGCTCTCAAATACTTAAACATTATGCCATGTCCAAATATGCACCTAGACAACTTGAACCTAGCCCCCCTCCCCCCCAAAAAAAGCCAAATAAAAAGAGCAAGCCAAAGATGGCCGTTGCAATCTAAGGGCAAGGGACAATACAGCTTTGAAAATGCCAAGTTGGGGCCGGGCGCGGTGGCCCAAGCCTGTAATCCCAGCACTTTGGGAGGCCGAGATGGGCGGATCACGAGGTCAGGAGATCAAGACCATGCTGGCTAACACTGTGAAACCCCGTTTCTACTAAAAAATACAAACAACAACAACAACAAAAAATTAGGCGGGTGAGGTGGCGGGCGCCTGTAGTCCCAGCTACTTGGGAGGCTGAGGCAGGAGAATGGCGTGAACCCGGGAGGCGGAGCTTGCAGTGAGCTGAGATCCGGCCACTGCACTCTAGCCTGGGCGACAGAACAGGACTCCGTCTCAAAAAAAAAAAAAAAAAAAAAAGAAAGAAAGAAAGAAAATGCCAAGTTGATGGGAATATCAAGATCCAATCCAAGAAAATTCCTTGAAAAGAAAGCACAATATAATGAACATGGAGCTCAATCCATAGCAAAGAACTAGAAAAGACAAGGCGAGAGAACAGCACATAGTTATTTAGCTTTATATAGACAAGCATCTCCACAGTGCTAGGTTACAGAATGGGAAGAAACAGACAGAAGATCCTACGTTTCTAAGAGACGCAGATATAAAAAGAGCAGGTGATAAGATCTGGCTTCAGCGAGAGATGCGCAGGAGGGACGTCCAGGATACATTTTTTGACACGTTCAACTCAGCCGCCTAGTAGAGTTTTCTAATCAAATACGATCACTATGTGGGCTAATTATCACTGTTGGTTCCTAGAGTGGAAGGGTACCCTGCAGGTGCTTGGGTGTTCATTAGACAGAAGCAGATGGATTCTAGGTCAAGGCAAGAATTTATATTCTCTTTGTGCTACTTTACACAGACCTTTTTTCTCACCATTTTTATTAACCCATTTTCTTTACATATGTGTTATTATAAAGTATATTTTTCTCTGTGCAATGAGAGTAATTGTAGCTTCATCTGTTAATTTGTACCTTTTACAATCAACCCCGTATAATCTCATATAGGAGGAAGCTTAAGCTTTGCCATTAAGTCTTCCTGTGGGTTTAACAGGTCTCAATTATAATTTTGGCTGACACTGATTCCCTTCCTTAGGCCCAGGGAAGTACAAACTAATCAAGTGTATTTGGCTACTAATCAAGTGGCTAAGAATCACTTGATTTTTAATTAGTCATAAAGTTACTGAAACATAGATTTCATATTTTCCCCCTCAAGACTATGAAGTGTTACATTGTCATTTATTTTTTAAAGTGTTGTCTAAATTACTATATACTTAAAATAAATTACAGTCAGAAGTCCATAATATTTGAATTCTTTAGGACATATTTATCAACAAAACATCTTTGAGGAGGAATATTTTGGAATTGGATGTGCAAACCCTAGGAATTTAACAGGTTAGAAATGAATAATAAGAAAAGTAAAAACATGGATACAAGTAATTTGCAAAAAAAAAAAAAAATTACAAATGGCTTTTGGCTTCTGTAGTGGCTGTGGCTTTGACTCTAAAACAGGGTCACTCGGCATAATTTTGTTGGTCTGTTGTCATGCTCTCTTCCTGAGTCAGTGAGTTCTGAGCTCCCTGTTTGGGGATAGGAGGGCCTGAAAATCGTTAATAAAAGGCTGACTCCAAATCACCTTCTTTGCATTTTATTAGTGTTAGTTATATTGCCAGGAGACGACTTAAGGAGCAGGAATCATTGTGGTTCTTATATTTATTAATGATGCTGTCTTTTCCCCTTCACCCAGAAACAATATTTTAAAGTCACATTGACACCTCCTTCTTCCACTTCTCTTCACATCCCGGCAAGTGAATTTTTTTGTTCTACATATACAATGTCTCTAATATGTGTATCTTTCTTCCCTCAACACTAATCAATGAAATAATAACAGTGCTGTTGTATTAATAGTAAGCAACTATTGAATACTTGGTAATTGCCAATCACTTTAATTCATATGAATCATCATAGCAACACTGCGAGGGAGGGTGATGGTATCTTCATCTTACCAGTAAAGGAAATAAAACTCAGAAAAGTTTCACAAATTGCTCCATATTACACAGCAAGAAAGTATGTTAGGATGTGAAATAAGACAAGTCTGAGTTTTTGAACTCTACTTCATACCATCTATTCCCAGGTCACACCTCCTAGGCTATATTTTCTTAAACACTGATCTCCTGACTAATCTTCCTGATAGGTGTGTCCACTCATGGCAGTCCCCTTTCTCAAGGATCATTGCCAAGTACTAAGGAAGGTAAAGAAGTGATTTTGACTGTGGCCTGTGGCAACTGACTGTCTTGAATTGAAACTTTTTTTTAGTACGTCAAATCCTCTAAAGTCTCCTTTGTTCAATTTTAAGCTCTTTAAGAGTAAGACTGAGGCTTATTGATCCACGTATCTGTGATACGTACCCGGTCCATGGACATACCCACAGTACTCACCATATAGATATTTATAGGAAGACACTTAACTGAACAGGCGAACATTATTTTAAAGATAATTTTGATTACATAATTAAAAGAGGCTAATGTTGCTGCTTTTTGAATACTGATAGTGAGATGAGAAAATCAAACCTTTTGTTAAATAGTGTCAGAGAAGAATACAAATAAATATACAATAATGCAGTGCAGTGATCACAAAGACAAAATGAGGTCCACCTCTAATTTTGTTGTGAAAGAATACAATCTGTTAGATAAATTGAGTTCCTTTGTCTAATCAAGATCATCATTCCAGCAGAACATCCTCAGTTGAATATCCTGTATTCTAGCACTCTCTCATTCTATTCCATGTTCCTTTGCACTCACTTCATCTACTACATGACTTGTAGGATCCTCTAAATCATAAAATCTACTTTAGGTCTTCTAGAAGCTCCATCATCTATTTTTGGGTTCTGGCACTAGAAAAGGAATTGCGTTCTCTCAGTGCTTCAACCAAACTAGAAATTCTGCTCAAGAACCAAGGGTCATGGACATAGTCTTGCCTCACAGGTGTGTTACACTGGACTGCCACTCGACTGAGAAGCCTTACAATGTGCAGTTGGGACAAGGCATCCCTAGTATGCAGAATGTAGGAAAAAGTACTTCTTGAGGGGAATCTACTTTAAATTCAACGAGACATAATTGTCCTGGGAACCTTGCAAATATTGAAACAAGTTAATCTGCAAGGGTGAAATGTAAACACGTCTAGAGAGATAGCGGTCCTTTCATCTAGGGTACTAAAATTAGACCAGTTCAAGCAGTATCACCCACTGCCTTTTACACTCTGAATGTTACTAGAAACCTTAGTTTTTCCATTCCTCCATCTATAATATGGAATTAACAACAGTACTCATATGATAACATTATTTTGAAGATTTGTGAGCTATAAATTGTGATATCTCCAAACACATAAAAAGTTCTCAATGAAATAATAGTAAATATGCCATTATTAGAAAGTATTATCATATCATTATTCTAAGGTTGATTCTACATGGGGTGTAGCCAAGACCCTTCTAACGGGGTTTTGAAGGCTACAAAATGCCCTCTGCCCACTATACCTAGTGCTAGTATAATGGATCGGTTAGTTTTAAGATTTATAGAAGAAACATTTAGAAGAAAGGAAAGATCTGGCCCACATTGCTGACCTGGGATAAAGTGTCATAATGGAGGACATAATTGTTTATACAGAGAGAGCATCTAAAAATGTGTCAGGTAAAAGGCTATGTAGACTTAGATTGACAATTAAACCATCATTATTGGCACATTAAAGGAATATTCAATCCCTTCCTAGAGAAAGATATCCAGAAAATGATTGCAACACAATGGCATAATTGTGCTAACATATGTAAATACAAGAACTGTAGAGAATGAGGTAACTAATATTTTCAGGGTTAGTGTGAATGCTTAACAGGAACAGTGACATTGTCTGTGTACACCAATGCCTGAGAGCCAGTTTGTCATGCAGATAAAAGAAATCAGCATGTGCAGAGACAACAGAAAGACCAAGCAAGGAGTCTCTAGAGATTTGAAATTAGTTTGGTGTTAATTTACAGTATATGACAGATGGGGTCCAAGGGCATCATTAGTAGTAGGAGAGACTAGAACAAAATGCTGGGATTTATTATTAGAGATCCTACATGGGAAGCAGTCTGTTCTGAATTCTGCCTTAGGAATATGATCAGGGGCTGATGTTATCAGAATTTAAAAGTTATTTCTGACAGCAAAGTCAAAGGAATGTGGGAGAACACAGCAAACACAGCCTGAAGGCCTACAGCAGCACCTCTCCAACTGTGGTCCCCAGACCAGCAGTATCAGCATAACCTGGAAACTCGACTGAGAAATGAGAAGTTCAAATTCTCATTTTTGTTTTTCATCCCAGAAAGCCTGAATCAGAAACTCTGCGGCCCAGCCATTGGTTTTTGAACAAACTCTCTGGAACACTGAGATCTTTGCTAGACGAATCTTTTCCCTTTATTCAAGTAATTATGTGCTTTTTCCTTCCAGCAGAGTCAGTGAAGATGGACAGGAGTAACAGCATTGGAAATAGTGATGAATTTAAAGTGGGTCATAAGTGAATGATCAGGTGTGGGCAGTTGGTGAGAAGGAGATGCTAATAATGAATTTGTTTAGACAATCAAGTCTATAAAGCCTAAAAAGCAGATACGGAATAAAGGATAATGCAATGGGATGATTTGGAGGAGGAAAGTGGTTTTAGAAACCTGTAGAAGCAAAACATTATAATTAGAATGTGGAACATCTGTCAGGAGAAAGTACCTACAGTGGGGGTGCAGAGAGAAAAGAGAAAAACAACTTTATTTACATCCTGGATTTGATCTAATATTATCTATGATTCCCATGAGCTTCAATGGTTTCAGAATTGGTCCACATGAAAATAATTGATTTTCTTTATTTTTTTTAATAGGGAAGGACCAGAGCTAGAGAGAAATTGGTAGAGACAACCTAGTCTTTGAAATGTTGATATGCAATAAATATAACACATTCTCTTCCATAAATCACTACTAAAAATGTCAGAATCCCATCCTTCATCAATTTACAGAAGCTCAGATATTTGTGAGCCCCACACAGTTCAGACTAAAGTTCTTTGTTTCTGCCTCTCAGGCCCCTGCCAATTCTCAGTTTGGCAGTGTTCTTTTCCCAAGTAATTTGAAGTAATTTTATATGTGAAGCTTCGTGGTACACTTCCTTAAATTATTTGCTTTATTCCAGATATGTAGTGTCCACTGCACACTCTCAGGCACTAATCCTATAATTCTCAGTGAGTTTGACTGTCATGATGTTCTTTCTCCTCCAACTTCACTTCAACTCCCTGTGAAATTCCTAGGCTCAGAACAGCAGGGTAGTGGTGAGCCTAGGAATTAGTAGTAGGAGAGACTAGAACAAAATGCTGGGATTTTCAGAAGAAAGGAAAGATCTGGCCCACAGAGTTGACTTGGGATAAAGTGTCATAATGGAGGACATAATTGTTTATACAGAGAGAGCATCTAAAATGCTGGCAAGAATAGGAGCAGGCAAGAATAGCAGAGTCATTAGGGTGAGCAACTAGGGGATACAGGGTGAATTCACAGTATCTGTAAAGGAAAACAACACTAATGAAGGAATGTGAAGTGTAGAGAAGAGAATAAAGGACACAGCATTGCTTCCACAAGCTGGAATACTAAAGATAGAAGTAGTTTTAAATGGTCAGCCACATGAATTATAATGAAAAGGTAATCCCTCACTTTCAGTGATCTCCCCTAAGCCACAGGAAGTCAAGAAACGTTCTTGTCTTCTTCACCATGCTACCTTAAATACCCACTGCCAACCTTGTCAAAAATCAGGCATTCCTTAAAAATTTGTTGTAATGTACAAATGAATGCAACTTCACTGATTCCCAGTTTCTTCTCCCTCTAGCCCTGGTGTTCTACCTGATATCTCCAAAATCACTGTGCTATGTATATCACCTGCTGGATACTTCTAATAACCCACTACCCCACCTAGGTCTAAAAATTTTTCACTACATTTGAAAGCTATAATGAGAAAGATTTTTCATCCTAAAGTATAAGAGATTTATACTTCAAGTGATTCAAAAGCCAGCAGTAAAGTCCATAAGGGTTATTACATTTCTATAAAAATCCAGATAGTAAATATTTTATTTTGTAGTCCAATCTCTATTACAACTACATGGTTCTGTGACTGTAACACAAAAGCAGCCCTAGATAATATGTAAACAAAAGAGCATGGCTATACTTTAATAAAACTTTATTTCCAATAGTAGTGGGCCAGATTTAGGCCCGGAGTCTAAACTTTGCTAGCTTCCTGAGACATAAGTCTTCCCCTATGTACCCGAGTAGTTCTGGTGTTACTGCAAGATATCTAAACAAAATATTGTTATCCATGGTCCAACCAAATATTGAAACAAGGAGAAATCTTTGAGCCTAATATAATGGTAGTAAAAACAAATTCTACAGTCAGACTCCCTAGAATTGTACTGAGTTTATCTATTTACTCTAAGTTCTTAGCCAATAGACATGTTTTCTTTAAGTTCCATTATCTTTTTCATAAAACGGGAAAATACTACATACCTGTAGTTTAGGGTTCTTGTGAAAATAATCCATGTGAAACGTAATGGTGACTGGCACAGAGTAAGAACTCAAGGAAAAGAGTGCTGGCCAAAAACCAAAACAAAACAAAAACAAAAACAAAAAAACAGAAGCTCAAGATCAAGTGATTTGCTTAAGTTTTAACAGTTTTTGACAAATAATGTTCCATAAATATATAATGCTTTGACATACTGAAATGGTGCCACCTATATTAGGCAAAGATGCCCTGCAGTTTGAGGTCACAGAAATGTGTTTGTCCTTCTTATGTGACATGTACCAATGAAACTGAAAATCTGTTCCAGAGATAGTGGAGTGCTGATTGATAAGGATACCAATTTAATCACTTACAGCAATCTGCTAAGATACTGTGCTGTCTTTCTAGGTAATGATCAATTGTAGGCAGAATGTTCTTTGACTTTTTTTAACATCTGCTTTCATACTGGTTAAGTATATATCTCTAGTGTTCAATCATTTTATGAAAAAAGTTCAGAGAACACGAGTAGGAATAAACAAAATTGCTGACTCACTATGCAGCATACAATCTGCATGCATTACTCTGCTTCCTGCATTACAACTAGTCAGAATTCATCATTTAGTTCATTTCCAACCTGACCTTCCAAGACATCTGCTAACAGATACCAAGTTCAAGTTGATTTGTGAATATATAATAACATTTTCCAGTGTGTGTATGGCCATGTAATAAACAAGTCAGAGCTGCCCATTTGTTGACACAAGTAGGTAATGCTACATACAACAAAATTGGTACAAGCCTGGAATTAGTGAGACAAGACTCACTGATAAATGGGAGAAGTAAGTTTATTCTCATAAGCACATGTTAAAACTTTTTAAAGCACTGTTTTAGAATTATCAACTATTAAATTAGCAGTTTTGCCTTTAAAGATAACTGCAAAGCAGAAACAAACCCAGAAAGCAGATCACATGACTCTTAGTTTTCTCCCATTAAATTATGCTATCATATAAATCATGCAGATGTATATAATTATTAGGTATAATAATTTCAAGCTCTTTTTTACTCTCCATTTAATTATATTCTATAACAACCCATGTGAATTATTCAAGATTATTTTACATGTGCAAAATTGTTTAGTATCATGAAAATACCAGTGCGAATCTACAGATCGTTTACTCCCTTTATTTCACAATTGAATCGGTTTTCTCAGAACCTTATGCTCCTAAAGCTGAACTATTGAGAGGTGACAATGTGCTAGCAGCCCTGGCTCTCTGCGCCTCCTCAACCTTGGTGTCCACTCTGGAAGCGCTTGAGGAGCCCTTCAGCCCACCACAGCACTGTGGGAGCCCCTCCCTGGGCTGGCTGAGGCCGGAGCCGGCTCCCTCTGCTTGCTGGGAGGTGTGGAGGGAGAGGTGTGGGCAGAACCGGGGCTGGGCCGTGCTCACCGGTCAGCGTGAGGTCCGGGTGGGCATGAACTCCACGACCCACACTCTGAGCGGCCAGTGGGCGCAGCCAGCCCTGGGCAGTAAGGGGCTTACCACCCGGGCCAGCAGCTGCAGAGGGTGTGCGGGGTCCCCCAGCAGTGCCCGCCCGCCAACCTTGATCTCAAATTCTCGCTGGGCCTCAGCCACCTCCCTGCCGGGCTGGGCTTGGGACCTGCAGCCCACCATGGTCAATCCACTAGGTGAAGCCAGCTGGGCTCCTGAGTCTAGTAGGGACTTGGAGAACCTTTATGTCTAGCTAAGGGATTGTAAATACACCAATCAGCACCCTGTGTCTAGCTCAAGGTTTGTAAATACACCAATCAGTACTCTGTATCTAGCTAACCTAGTGGGGACTTGGAGAACTTTTCTGTCTAGCACTCTGTGTCTAGCTAAAGGATTGTAAAGGCACCAAACAGCACTCTGTGTCTAGCTCAGGGATTGTAAACGCACCAGTCAGCACTCTGTCAAAGTGGACCAATCAGCTTTCTGTAAAATGGACCAATCAGCAGGATGTAGGTGGGGTCAGATAAGGGAATAAAAGCAGGTTGCCGCAGCCAGCCAGTGGCAACCCGCTAGAGAGTCTTCTTGCACCCTCTGGAGGCTTTGTTCTTTTGCTCTGCAATAAATCTTGCTGCTGTTCGCTCTTTGGGTCCACACCACCCTTATGAGCTGTGACACTCACCACGAAGGTCTGCAGCTTCAGTCCTGAGACCAGCGAGACCATGAACCCACTGGTAGGAATCAACAACTCCAGACACACCGCCTTAAGAGCTGTAACACTCGCCACTAAGGTCTGCAGCTTCACTCCTGAAGCCAGCGACACCACAAACCCACCAGAAGGAAGAAACTCTGAACACATCTGAACATCTAAGGAACAGACTCTGTACACACCATCTTCAAGAACTGTAACACTCACCTCAAGGGTCCGGGGCTTCATTCTTGAAGTCAGCAAGACCAAGAACCCACCAATTCTGGACGCACTGTTACACTATCACTCCAGGAAAGAGAAGGAGAAGGTAGGGTCCCTGAGGAAACGAGGTTACTGCTCCATTGACTTAGTTGGCGGCTTTTGATAGTTGGTAGTGGTTTTTTTGTTTTGTTTTGTTTTAAGTCAACGTGAAAGTGTAAGATAAGAAATACTAAATTTAAAATCTAATTAATGGGATTCATATCAGGCCATATTACGTCTTGGAGTTTACACCTACCAGGCAAGACAAAATCCTGGCGAAAACGTGGAGTATGTGAGAATCTGCCCCCTGCTAAATCAGAGATCCGATGAAGCGGAAAGAGACTGGCACGTAAGAGCAGACATGTCCTCCCTTTTTCTTGGGGTGATGGGAAGGAAGAGAGATTGATTCAAGTGACTATGGGATGTCTGAAATCTTTGCAGACCAAGGTACCCAAGCCTTAAGAGAAACTGTACAAATTACTACTTCTAATAGGGTTGAGAAGCCTAGGTGCAGTGCTGTAAGTGTGAAATGTTTGTATAAACGAAACTGATGCCTTGTCCCTGGCTTTTCCTCAGCTACGTGTGGAATACTGTGCACCACAGGGTCCTGCATCTTTGATGAATTTGCTGAAAGAGGCTCATATTATGGTCCAGTAGGCCAGGATGTGGCTTAGCAATCATGAGACATTCCTTGGACTAAATAATCCAGTGGATGACACCAAATTACTCAATATGCAATAGAGAACAGTGAAAATCAAGAAAAACTGAATCCTTATAAAAGCTTGTTTTCTCCAAAACTGCAAGGTATGCTAAGTTCTTATATATTCATGTGTTCAGATACCATGAAGGGGACTAAAAGGAGATAACAGAACTCAGAGATTACTAATTTCTCTAAATACACTGAATCATCCATTCAAGCCTATTTACCATAATTGTGTGAGAGAGAAAACTTTCAATAGGCTGAATATGTAAACTTAAAAGAGATTAGATAAACTACAAGAGAATAGGATACCTTTGATTGGGGAAATTAACACTCTCATCTACTCGATGGGATAAAGATTCACAAGGAAGGTAAGATCAGCTATAGAGATTAGTAAGGGAATATGATAAGTTCAAGTAACGCAAAGGAGGTACATGAGTTAGATATAACTCTTTTGAAAGGCTCTGGAGACTCCATAATGCATAACTGGATCCACAAACTAAACTAGTTTAATTTAGGAAAGGATAAAAGGGATGAAAAATCACAAGATAATTCTATGAAATAAATTGTCTGTATCTAGGTAATAAGATTTACCATTTCTATTTTAAAAACGAGGGAACTAAATCTCAAAGAGGTTTAAACAGTGTTACTAGGACCACTTATCTAAGACTATGGGAGGCCCAAGACGATTGCAGAACATCTGATAGTATAAATCTCAAGAATCTCTCTGTAGTCTAAATTTTTGGGGGGAAAATAAAGTGCCCACATCAACAAAACTAATCGTATGTATGTATGTTGTACCTACATATCAAAATCAGTTGGGTTTTAGATGATTCAGTCTATCTCAATTAATTTAAGGAACAATATTAATATTTACCAAATTAAAATATTGTGCCAATTTCTGGAAAATTACTCATATGAAAAATGTGATCTTTAATGCTGAAGAAAATGATGGAAAAAATAATAGAACTCATTAATCAGCCTTCAGATGTAGCTATACAACCTATAAGCTAGCATACTATTCATGGACCTCAGAAGTTTAGTGATGCTTGCTTTATTAGGAAATTCTGGGTGTACCTAAAGAGGTCCACAAGCTTCTCTGAAAACTTCCTAGAAGAACTTGAAAATAGAAAATACGATAATGTAATGATGAATACATCTTTGTTTCTTTCACCATAAACAAAATTTGGAGAGGAGAATAAACTTACTTCAGAACAGTAAAAGTTAATGTATTAAACAGGAGGAATTTCACTTTAATTTATGAATTGTTTCCAGAATCAAAATAGTACAGTCTTTATTAAGTTCTGTATCTCTTCAACCTTACATTTAATTTTCAATCACAGAAAATACCAATTTGTCTTAATTAAATATTCTTTTCTCTTTTTTTGTTTGGATGGGGGGAGGCATCTCAAGCCTAGTTATTTGGAATTTCTGTATGTTTATTAATGAGTTCTGTTCTTGACCTCTGTAGTCATACAAAATTATTTATAGAATTCCTAATGCAAGCTCAAATATACAGGAAACAAATATTTTTCATCTACTTTTATATGTTTTATTGAATATTTTTGACTGCTTTTTATTATTGTACTACCATCTTTAAATCAGGATTCTGTCATGCTATTACACCGTCAGTTGGCATGTATAATATACAAGATGTTGCTCACAGGTAAAGGCAAAATCTTCGGAAAACATATAACTGACTACTATGGAGAGAGAAACTTAATCTTATAAAGAGTGTCCACATATATTAATAGGATTTTAATAATCTCATAATTGTATCTTTCCATAAAGGCAAAAAATAACCAGCCAATTCCATAGACACAAAAAGAAAACGGCCAATATCTGGTTTAATTTTATATTTATAAAGTAATCAAGTTAGTTATAATTATAAAATGTGAAGTCTATCAGTGCTTTAACTTCTCAGGATGTAAAAAGTGGATTATTATCAATTGAGATATTTTAGAAATTCAGCTTAAAGAGTTAATATCTATATGTCAGAATAATGTACAGATTAGATGCACTGGGTTCTCTAGCTTACACCAAAATACAAAATAGAAACCCAGTTATGTGCTTAATTATGCAGGACAGAAGGAGAATTATATTCTCCATGGGCAGAAGAGTTCATCTCTCCTTCAGGACTTTAAAGCAAGGACTTATTGCCTTCAAATTGAAACTGGAATCAGAAAACTCAAGTGAAAAAAAAAGCAATGGTGAACTAGAAAAACATGCCAGGTCTGGAAGCACACATTTTCATGGGCCTAATATTTTTCTCCCATCTAGCGGTGTGAAGTTAAATAATTTTATTAAAACTCTCTGGCCCTCAGATTCACCATAGATAAAGCCCTAGTTGTATAAAATACATGATTCATGTAACAGAGGGAAACAATTTAAATACCTCTTTAAAGTGTTTTATAGTTTTCAATTACTTTTATATAAATTGTTTTATTATATAATTAATATGGATACATAAATCAATTTTCAAAAAAGTTCATAATTCCAAATTTCTTAACAAATTGGAATAGCAACAAAAGCTTTTAACCCACCATCTACCCAATCAGAAGTAGATTTTTCTGTTTTTTCAGAGGTAAACTTTTTCTGTTTAGCAGTTTTACGCCTACACACTAAAATTTTAAGTAAGTCTACTAGAGCAGAAATATTATGGTTTTTTTGCTCACTGTTCTTAGCACAGATTGACCTATAAAATACTATTATTGAGTGAAATTTATCGTTCAGTATTCCCTAGATTATTCTGCAGTAAGTAAAACATCCAAGTCTTATTCAATGTGTACAAAAAAAGTGTTAAAGTTTTGTTTACATTACTTGTCTGTGGTGGGTCAACAATGAGTACACCTAATGGTAGTGTGATAGGTGGAATTGCATTCCACCAAATTTATATTTATATATTAATATATATTTATTTTATATATTGATATATATCAATATATAAATATAAATATGTAAATATAAATTTATATATTTGTATTTAATACCTCAAACTGGGACTGTAATTGGAGATAGGGCCTTTAGAGAAGTAATTTAGGTAAAATGAGATCACATAGCTTGGCCTTAATCCAATATGCCTGTAGTCCTTATAAAAAGAAGAGATTAGGACACAGATGCAAAAAGAAGATCACGTGGAGAAGACAGCCATGTACAAGCCAAGCAGAGAAGTGTTAGATATAACAACTTTGCCAACAATAACAACTTTGCCAACACCTTGATGTGAGACTTTTAGTCTCCAAAACTGTGAGAAAAAAAATATGTTTTTGTTGTTTAAGCTGCCCAGTCTTTGGTAATTATTATGGCAAACCTACAAACTAATATGAGTAGTCACTCAGAAACATGGGCTGCATGAGGTTTCACCTGGCAAGGCAAAGAACAAAATTATGGAGGGTTGCACTCTGATTCACAGATCTTCTGTTCACAAGTGGTATAAATAATTGCCTCATACATTAAATTGTGCAAAACAAATCTTACACCCCCAGTCAACTTCAAAAAGGGCTTTCCTAGCATGTCTCCAAGAGAAAAAACAGGGTATTCACGCATACTTACGGGCTCAAATTGAGGAGGGTTTTAATTTGGAGTAAATCCAATGGGGGCTGGATTAAGCTATCCCCTTCTCCTTTTTATGTGAATTATATTCTTTGAAAAGCTGCTTTAATTTATCCACCTGTCCCCAAATCTTAGCTTTGTTTTACAGCTGTGGTTTGATATGCAATGTTCTCTCTCCCTGGATAGTCTCCTTATGCTTTCTGCAAAATATTCCAAATTAATAACCAAATTAATCTTCTTTTCTACCATAAGTCTTTACAAATACAAAACAAAGTCAAATCAGCATGCCTGTTCACTGTTGTGAATCCCCATAGGATTTGGCTCCACCATTGATTTGGCACTTGAAGTACACTGCCATGAATTACATAAAGTACCATGGCGTCAAGAATACTATAAGAAACATCTGGATGATACACTGCCCTTCAAAGCACACACAATATATACTATATGACTTTTTAGCAATTCATGATATTGCAAACCCTTAATCAAGAATAAGTGTCATGTAGTTCTCTAGCTTTCAGATCATTATTTATTACTGTACAGAGAAAGTATTCTTGTTACTGTACATAGAAAGTATTCTTATTTCTGTACATAGAAAGTACAAAGGAAATATTTGGTTGACCTCTGACTTTAAAACGACTATGATTTTATTCCTCATCTGTATAGTGGTGAGTACCCCCACCTGTCCACTATCATTTTATATTGATATGAAATGATACACTTATATTACAATGGATATTAGTATGTTTGTAAAATAATTTGGCAGTATATTTCAGGGATCTTAAATATTATCCTCTGGCTAGGTAATTTCATTTCAATGTATGTATTCTAAGAAAATAATCCAGGCCGGGCGCGGTGGCTCAAGCCTGTAATCCCAGCACTTTGGGAGGCCGAGACGGGCGGATCACGAGGTCAGGAGATCGAGACCATCCTGGCTAACACGGTGAAACCCCGTCTCTATTAAGAAATACAAAAAAAAACTAGCCGGGCGAGGTGGCGGGCGCCTGTAGTCCCAGCTACTCGGGAGGCTGAGGCTGGAGAATGGCGTGAACCCGGGAGGCGGAGCTTGCAGTGAGCTGAGATCCGGCCACTGCACTCCAGCCTGGGCGACAGAGCGAGACTCTGTCTCAAAAAAAAAAAAAAAAAAAAAAAGAAAATAATCCTAAATTCTACAAAATAAAATGCAAAATATGCTTTTAACAGCATCATTATACTAACGAATTGTAAACAATATAAATGCCAAACTGAAGGGGATTAAACAATGTCATATACACTTAAAAACCATCAAAAAGAAGTTAGAAATTTTATATAATGCTATAAAACAAGTTTAAGTGAAAGTTTGTGTTTCAAAAGAAAGCATATAAAGGAGTTACATCAATCATATAAAAATATCAAACTGTATAAAATAATATGGAAAGTAAATATATGTTGTCACTTATCAGGTTATGGAACTATGGATATTGATTGTTTTAAATTTTTTTTATAATTATAAAATCTATATCATGTTGATAAAGGGAATGACGTTTCATGATGCATACATTTTAAGATGAGCATTTTTTATTACTTAGCTTCCTTGAAATTTGTCTGTATCTTATAATTAATGGTTTTACATAGTTTAGTTACCAGTATATTTTCTTTGGAATTTGTATACTGAATTATGATGTATCTCATGGTAGGTAGCACCTTACACTAAATAAAATAATGATTTTAAAGGAAACATAAAAGAGTATTTAAACAGTGACATATCTTCGATGGCTATGGATAGCTGTGCTTCACAGCATTTCCCATCTTCTCCAACCACCTCATTTAGTACATCAACCACAATTCCTGTTCACGGTTATATTTACCTGTTCATGTTTGAATCCCATCAGAAAACATGTGGCACATTTAAAAGAAGAATCTGAGGACATGTGAATTTTGAGAATATTTATAAAGGTTTGGAATAGGACGAGGAAAGAAGAAATGACTTATACAACAGGAATACTCATAGCTAAAATTACTTATTAATCCTAAGCTCAGAGGGGTCAGAGAAGTTCACGAATATGTGGGAATTAACATACTACTAAATAGTGAATCAAATAAGAAATCACAAGGGAAATCAGAATTTTTGAGATACAAAAATGAAGATACAGCATACCAAAACGTACGGGATGTAGCCAGAGCAATGGTTAGAGGGAAATTAATAGCTGTAAGTGTATGATCTCTAATCAACAACCTAACTTGCCATGTAAAGAAACCAGAAAAAGAACATTATAAACAGAAAGTCACCAGAAAGAAAGAAATAATACATATTAGATTGAAAAGTAATGGCAAAGGAAATAAATAGCTGATGAAAAACCGAGTACATCAGCAAAATCAAGTTTTTTTTTTTTTGTTTTAATCAACAAAATAGACAAAATTTTAGCTAGACTGGCCAAGAAAAGTAGAGAAGACCAAATTATTACAATAGAAAATGAAAGGGAGCCGGGCAGGGTGGCTCACACCTGCAATCGCAGCACTTTGGGAGGCCCAAGCAAGCAGATCACAAGGTCAAGAGTTGAGACCAGCCTGACTAACATGGTGAAACCCTGTCTCTGCTAAAAATACATAAATTAGCCAGGCATAGTGGTGTGCACCTGTAATCCCAGCTACTCAAAAGGCTGAGGCAGGGGAATCACTTGAACCCGGGAGGTGGAGGTTGCAGTGAGCCGAGATCGCACCACTGCACTCCAGCCTGGGTGATAGAGCGAGACTCTGTCTCAAAAAAAAAAAGATGTTGTTACCAACCTTACAGAAATAAAAAGGTATTATAAAGGAATACGGTTATTATTATTATTATTATTTTTTTTTGAGACACAGTCTCGCTCTGTCTCCCAGGCTGGAGTACAGTGGCGTCATCTCAGTTTACTGCAAGCTCCGCCTTCCGGGTTCACGCAATTCTCCTGCCTCAGCCTCCTGAGTAGCTGGACTATAGGAGTCCGCCACCACGCCCGGCTAATTTTTTGTATTTAAAGTAGAGACGGGGTTTCACCATGTTAGCCAGGATGGTCTCCATCTCCTGACCTTGTGATCCACCCGCCTCGGCCTCCCAAACTGCTGGGATTACAGGCGCGAGTCACCGTGCCCGGCCCCGGAATATGGTTGATTTTTGAGCAACACAGGTTTGAACTGTATGGGTTCACTTACATGTACATTTTTTTTCAACCAAACATGGATTGAAAACACAGTATTCTCAGGATGTTAAACCTGAATATATACAAAGAGCAAACTTTCTGTATAGACAGGTTCCCCAGGGCCTACTTCAGGCCTTGAATATATGTGAAGTTTGGTATATGGGGGTAGGGAGAGTTGTGTGTCCTGGAAACAATTCCCAGTGTTTATTAAAGGATGGCTGTACTATAAATAATTATAAGCAAGTTATCTAAAAAAATTAAATAACTGGATTGAATGAAAAAACTTCTGGAAAGACTACTGAAACTCAAGAAGAAATAGAAAATATGAATACGTGTGTAAAAATTAAAGTGATTGAAGTAAAAATCAAGAAAATTCGCTTACAGAAAAAAATCCAAGACTAGATGGTTTCTCTGGTGAATTCTGCGAAATATCCATCAAATAATTGGCACCAATCCTTCACAAACTTTTCCAAAAATGAAAGAGAAGTTTACACTTCTAAAATCATTCTCTGAGGCCAGTATTATCCAATAACCTATACCAGGCAAAGAAACCAAGAAAACTACAGACCAATATTCTTTATGAATACAGACACAAAAATCTTTAACAAAATACCAGCAAATAGAATCCAGCAATTTATAAAAATGATTACACACAATAACCAAGTGGATATATTTCAGAAATTCAGGCTAAGTTCAACATACAAAAATCAATGTAAAATACCATGTTGATAAAATAAAAGTAAAAAACACATAATTTTATCAATAGAGACTTTAAAATATTTGGTAAAATCAACAGTTTTTCATAACAAAACACTCAACATGCCAGAAATAGAAGCAAACTTTCTCAGCCTGATGAGGGGCATATTTAATGGTGAAAGACTGAACTTGCCCCCTAAGATCAGAAACAGGATAAGATGTCCACTCTTACCATTTTTATTTGACATTGAGTTTGTAGTCAAAGTAATAAAGCAAGCAAGAAAATGAAACAAAAGACATCCAGATTGAAAAGAAGTGAAAATATCTCTATTTGCAAAGGGCATGAAATACACATGGAAAATTGTATGAAATATACATACAACTATCAGACCAAATAAGTTCAGCAAGGTTGCTAGATACAAGATCAATATAAACAAATAAAATTTTTCTATACATAGCAGTGAACCATCAAAAAGTGAAATTAAAAATAATTTTATGTTCAACATAAAAAATAATACTTAGGTAGAAATTTAACCCAAAAAGTGCAAAATGTGTTCACTGAAAACCACAAAACACTATTGAAGGAAATTTAAGAGCTAAATAAATAGGAAAGCATCCTAAATTAATGGATTGAAATTTTTCATTTTTAAGGTGGTATATTACCTAATTTTTTTTAAATCATAAATTCAGGGGGTACTTGTGCAGGTTTGTTACATGGGTATATTGCACAATGGTGGTAGTTTGGGATTCTAGTGAACCCTTCACCCAAATAGTAAACATAATATACAATGGGTGGTTTTTTAGCCCTCACCCCTCTTTCTCCCTCCGCCATTTTGCAGTCCCCAGTGTCTACTGTTTCCATCTTTATGTCCATGTGTATCCATTGTTTAACTTCAACTTTTAAGTGATAATGTGATATTTGATTTACTGTTTCTGGGTTATTTCTCTTAGAATAATAACTTCCAGCTGCGTCAATGTGGCTGCAAAGGACATGATTTCATTTTTTACAACTGGATATTATATCTTGGTATCTGTATCATATTTTCTTAATCCAGTCCACCAATGATGGGCACTAAGGTTGCTATTGTTAATACTGCTGTTATAAACACATGAGTACAAGTGTTTTTTGATCAATTTCTTTTCCTTTGGGTAGACACCCAATAGTAGGATTTCTGGGTTGAATGTTAGTTCTGCTTTTAGTTCTTTAAGAAATCTCTGCTCTGTTTTCCGTAGTGGTTGAACTAATATACATTCCCACCAGTAATGTATAAGCATTCCCTTTTCTCTGCATTGTGGCAAACATCTGTTATTTTCTGATTTTTTAATCATAGCCATTTGGGCTGTTGTGAGAAGGCATTTCATTGTGGTTTTGATTCACATTTTTCTCTCTGATGATTAGTGATCCTGAGCATGTTTTCGTGTTTGTTCACAACCTGTATGTCATCTTTTGAAAATTGTCTGTTTATGTCCTTTGCCCACTTTTTAATGTGGTTGTTTTGTCTTATTGACAAAATTCCTTATAGTTTTGCAAATATATTCTCCCATTCTGTCAGTTGTCTGTTTACTCTGTTGATTGTTTCTTATGCTGTGCAAAAACTCTTCAATTAAGTCACATTTGTCTATTTTTGTTTGCATTTGCTTTCTAAGTTTTACTCATGCATTATTTGCCTAGGTCAATGTCCAGAAGAGTTTTCCTATGATTTTTCTTAGGGCTTTTATAGTTTCAAGTCTTACACTTAAGTCTTTAATCCATCATAAGTTAATTTTTGTATATGTTGAAATATAAGGGTCTAGTTACCTTCTGCTGAATGTGGCTAGCCAGTTTTCCCAGCACCATTTATTTAATAGAATATCCTTTCCCCATTGTTTATTTGTGTTGAATTTGTTGAATATTGGTTGTAGGTGTTTGATATTTGGTTTTGTTTCTGGGTTCTCTATTCTATTACATTGATTTGTGTTCCTATTTTTATACCGCTACCATGTTGTTTTGGTTACCACAGGCTTGCAGTATAGTTTGAAGTCATGTAATGTGATGCTTCCGGCTCTGTTCCTTTTGCATAGTAATGCTTTAGCAATTCTGGCTCTTCTTTGGTTCCATATGAATTTTAGAATTTTTAATGATACTGTGAAAAATGATGTTGGTAATTTGATAGGAATTGTGTTGAATCTGTAGATTGCTTTGAGCACCATGGTCATTTTAACAATACTGATTCTTCTAATACATGAGCATGAAATGCATTTCCATTTGTTTATGTCATTTATGGTTTCTTTCATCAGTGTTTTGTAGTTCTCTTTCATGTCCTTGGTTAAATGTATTGCTAGATTTTTAATCTTTGTGTATGGCTATTGTAAATTGAGTTTTTTGATTTGGTTCTCAGCTTGAACATTATTAGTGTATAGAAATATGACTTATTTTTTCCACATTGATTCTGTATCCTAAAATTTTACTAAAGTTGTATATCAGGTCTAGTAGCTTTTTAGAATTTTTGGAGTTGTCTAGGCCTAGGATCACATCAGTGAGCAGACATAACACAACTTTCTCTTTTCCTACTTGGATGCATAGCAGTTTCTTTTCTTACCTGATTACTCTGACTGGAACTCCAGTACTATGTTGAACAGGAATGGTGAGAGTGGGTATCCTTGTCTTGTTCTAATTCTTAGGGGAAATGTTTTCAACTTTGGCTTTGTGTTTGTCATAGATAGTTCAGGTTTGTTCCATTGATGCCTAGTTTGTTGAAGGCTTGTCATCATGAAGGGATGTTAGATTGTATAAACTATTTTTTCTGTATTGAGATAATCATATGGTTTTTGTTTTTAATTCTATCTATGTGGTTAATCACCTTTACTGATTTGTGTATGTTCAACTACTTTTGCATTTCATGAATAAAGCCCAACTGATTTTGATAAATTATCTTTTTATGTGCTGTTGTATTTGGTTTGCTAGAATTTTGTTGAGGATTTTTGCATTTCTACACATCAGGAACACTGGTCTATTTTTTTGTTTGTTTGTTTTCCTTGCCATATTTTGGTAGCAGGATGATACTGGCTTTATAAACTTAGTTAAGGGGAAATCTCTCCTCAATCTTTTGGAATAGTTTTAGTAAGATTGGTAAAAGCTCTTTGTACTTTTGACAGAATTTGGCTGGGAATTCATATGGTTTTGGGCTTTATTTTGCTGGGAGATTATTTTTATTACTGATTCAATTCTACTACTCATTTACTACTCATCTATTCAGGATTTCAATTTCTTCCTGGTTTTATCTTGAGAGGTTGTATATTTCCAGGAATTTATCCTTTTTTTCTAGGTTTTCTAGTTTGTGCACTTAGAGAGGTTTATAGTAGTCTCCAAGTATCTGTTGTATTTCTTTGGTATCAGTTGGAATGTCACCTTTGTCATTTCTGACTATGCTGATTTGAATTGTCTGTCTTTTTTCTTGGTTAACATAGCTATCAGTCTACCAATTTTGATTATCCTTTCAAAGATTAACCTTATCATTTTGTTTCCTCTTTGTATAGTATTTCATTTAGTCTTGCTGTAATCTTTTAAATTTCTTTTCTTCTTCTAGCTTTTTTTTTTCCTCCTTGTTTTGAGTTCCTTTAGGTATGACATTAGTTTGTTTATTTGAAAGTTTTCTATCTTTTTCATGTAGACATTTAGTGCTATAAACTCTTCTGTTATCACTTATTTTGCTGTATCTCAGAGGTTTTGGTATGTCATCTCTATTTTCATTAATTTCAATTTTCTTATTTCTGTCTTACTTTCACCATTTATCAAAAGTCATTCCAGAGCAAGTTGTTTAGTTTTCATATACTTATGTGCTTTTTGAAATTTCCTCTTTTCACCGAGTTTTAATTTTATTCCACACTAGTCTGAGAAGATGCTTTATATAATTTTGATTTTTTTGAGTTTTTTTAGATTTACTTTATTACTAGCAAGTAGTCAATTTTAGAGAATGTTCCATGTACAGATGAGAAGAATATATTTTGTGTGGTTGTTTGTTGGAGTATTTCACAGATGTTTATTAGGTCCATTTGTTCAAAAGTCCAGTTTAAGTCCAGAGTTTGTTAATTTTCTGTCTTGATGATCTGCTTAGTGTTAATGGTGGGATGTTGAAATTCCCCACTATGATCATATGTCTTTTGATCTCTTTTCTAAGTCTAGTGATGTTCGTTATTGAAATCTGGGTGCTCTGAAGTTGGATACATATATATTTAGAAGAGTTAAATCTTCTGGTTCAATTGAACCCTTCATCAATATATAATAGCCCTTCTCTGTCTTTTATTACTTTAAAGTTTGTTTTATATGATACAAGAATAGCAACATCTGTTCTTTTTTGTTTTCCACCTGCATGATCTTTCTCCATCCCTTTACTTTGAGCCTATTGTGTCATTACATGTGTGATGGGTCTCTTAGAAGCAGTAGAAGGTTAGACTTTGTTCTTTGTTAATCCAATTTCCCACTCTATATCTTTTAAATGGAGCATTTAAGCCTATTATGTTCAAGGTTAATATTGATATGTGAGATTTTGTTCCAGTCATAGTTTTGTAAGCTGCTTCGTAGGTTTAATTGTGTAATAGCTTTATAAGATTTCTTTACTTTCTGTTTATGTGTACTTTTATGGTAGCAAGTATTGTTCTTTTGTTTTAATGTTTAGAACTCCTTTGAGCACTTCCTGTAAGGTCAGTCTGGTGGTGACAGATTCCCTTAATGTATTCTTGTCTGGAAAATACTTTATTACTCATTTATGAAGCTTAGTTGAAGCTTAGTTTGGCAGAATATGAAATTCTTTGCTGTTTTTTTTTTTTTTTTTCCTGTATGAAGGCTGAAATAAGGTGCCCAGTCTCTTCTGGCTTGTGTGGCTATTGTGTAATTAATGTATACATTCAGTTCTATCCCATCAAAATCCTAACTGCCTTTTTTGTAGAAATTTGCAAGCTGATCCTAAAAGTTATACAGATATAAAAAGACCCAGAAAAGCAAAAATAATCTTGAAAATAACAAAAAGTGAAAGACACACTTTTCAAGACTTACCTCGAAACGACTGTTTTCAAAACAGTGTGGTACTGACATAAAGATAGACATATAGACCAAAAAGAATAGAATCGAAAGTCTGGAAATAAACTCATGTTTTTGATAAATTTATTTTCAAAAAGTTTTCCAAGACAAGTAAAAGGGAAAGGAATCCTCTTTTTTTAGCAAATAATGCCGCGACAACTGTATATGCAAATGCAAAATCATCCTAACTCAACATGCACAAAATTTAACTCAAAATTGATCAAAGAACTACATTTAAGAGCTAAAACAATAATACTCTTAGAACATATAGATATAAATCTTAACGTGGATTATGTAATTATTTCTTAGATTGACACACACAAACACCAAAGCAAAAGATAAATTGGACTTCATCAGTATAAAAGTTTTGTTCTTCAAAGACACTATTAAAAAGTGAAAATGTAAGTCTGAGAATAGTAGGAATATTTACAAATAATGTATTCAATAGGAATCTAATACTATATTAAAGAACTCACAACTCAATAATAAAAAGACAGATAACTTAATTAAAAATGGATATGAATAGACGTTTCTATAAAGAAGATATACAAATGGCCAATAAGCTCATAAAAAGATACCCAATGTTATTAATTAATAGGGAAATACACATTGTGATCAACCACAATGACATATACCACTTTACTCACACTATATTCAAAAGACAATAACAAATCCTGGGAGGAGTGAAGAGAAACTGGAATATTTTGCTAGTGAAAATGTAAAATGATGAAGCCCCTTTATAAAACAGCCTGATAATTGTTCACAAGATTAAACTCACTCTATGACTCAGGATTTCTACTGCTGGGTACATACCCAAGAATTTAAAACATATTTTCACACAAAAAACTTGTACATGAATGTTTATGGGAGCATTACTCATAATAGCCAAAATGTGGAACAATGCAAATGTTTGTCAACTGCTGAATGGTTAAGCAATATATGGTAGAGCCACAAAATGGAATATCATTCAGACATGAAAAAGAGAATATTGACTCATGCTATATGAATGAACCATAAGAAATGTATGCACAGCAAAAGAAGCCAGACACAAAAGGCCATATACTATATGGTTTTATTTATAGAAAATGTCTACAATAAAAAATCTATAACAACATAAAGAAGGGCTGGGTGCGGTGCTTCATGCCTGTAATCTCAGCACTTTGGGAGACTGGGGTGGGTGGATCACATGAGGTCAGGAGTTCGAGACTAGCCTGGCAACATGGGAAAATCCCGTCTCTACTAAAAATACAAAAGTTAGCCTGGCTTAGTGGTGCATACCTGTAATCCTGGCTACTCAGGAGGCTGAAACAGGAAAATCGCTTAAACCTGGGAGGCGGAGGTTGCAGTGAGCCAAGATCACACCACTGCACGGCAGCCTGGGTGACAGAGTGAGACTCCTTCTCAAGCAAAACCAAACAAAACAAAATAAAAAAAACATAAAGTAGATTAATGGTTGAAAGAGGATAGGGGCAAGAGAGAGTGAGGAGTGACTACTGAGAAATACGAGATTCTCTTAAGGATGATAAAAATGTTCTGTGATTAGAGTGGTGATGGGTGTATAACTGTGAATATATTATAATTCATTGAATTATAATGTTTAAAAAGGTGAATATTAATATTAAAATTATGAAAGAGGTAGTACTGGCTAGATTCCCAGGGAAACCACAAGTGTAGGAGAGCAGCTATGACCTATAGTAGGACTAGTCTTCAATCCATAGGATGACAGGGAAGGAAGAATAAATAGTAAGTCCTTTCCTCTGTCTGACCTCATGCCCATGTTCTCAATCAGTTAACTTCAACCAGAATCTGAAATTGAAAAGACTCCTACAGATGCAGTCAGGCTTCCAGACATGGAGAAGAAACAGAAGTGTCATGCTTAGACATAGAAAGAAAATTGAGAATATCTACACCAACTGTCAAAGTCTGGGTAGTCCTCACTCTGTCAAGATGCCCATTAGAATTACTTGCAAGTCAGAATATACCCAAGTTTTGTATTCTCACTGAATTTTATGACTTTATTATAGTACAATTAGTCCTGTATTCAGCACTAATTACTTCTATATATATCTTCCCCAATTAGAGAACAAAATGATAATCAGAAAGTGTTGGGAATTGTGATCTGAGGAGTCATGAGAAATGTTACAAAGGTTGATTTTTTAAGTTGTGTAAGCTGTGAAAAACTGGAGGAAATCACTTCAGGTGGAGATAATAGTACATTTAAAGAATAAAAATGGAATTAGATAAATAAACGTTCTCATTTTTTAGCTAACAGTTACAATATATATGAGGATTAAAAAGAAATGCAGGTCCCACCAGGCACAGTACCTCATGCTTGTAATCCCAGCACTTTGGGAGGCTAAGGCAGGAAGCTTGCTTGAGCCCAGGAGTTTGAGGCCAACCTGGGCAATAGAATGAGACCTCATCTCTATTAAAAAATAAAAATAAAAAATTGCAGGTGCCTAGATCTAACTCAGGTTGATGAATTAAAACTTGTGTAGGAGTCATTGTTATAACTAGTGTCCTGGAGAACAGGGACCATGCCTTACTCACATATGTATCTTTCAGACCAAGTACAGAGCAGTTTTCCAATATAATGTGAACTGAAGCTCTCCCTGTAATTGTATATACACATAAATCACATAAAAGTAAATATTTTGCTCACTCTGTGACCACTGTGGCCAAATTATATCAAAGATGTTTGCCATAAATTACTACTTAATATTCAAGTTACCAAACAGGTAGCCAATTGCAAAATTCTTAGCAATCTTGTCAAATGGCTCAGTTTTTATAGGTAAACTCTATTGATTTCACCTCTTTTTGCAGCCCTGAGTATGAGCATCTACAAACCTTATTAATGCCATCAGTTTCCACATTTCAATGCAAGGCATTTTATGGGAACCTGTCATTAACAGTGTAAAAACTAATTGCAAGTTGCATGCTACATTAATTTTCCCCATAAACAAACATCTGAGAAGTAAAACATATGCTAATAAAGAACTGATAATTTTATCCTCATACCTGCCAAGACAGATGGAGGGCACCACAGACACAGAATTTTGATAAGCAGAGGATTGCAAACCAACACACTCTTTTGTAAGGTCTTGAAAAGTTTCGTGATCTGATGTCTCTTGTATACCTGTAGGTACCATTTTCCTACATCAGCTTGCTGTTTTTTTGAACTTATATTTTTTGATGGAATATGAATATTCAAAGTGGAGATAGTCTTGTGTGATTACTGGAATCTAAATCAAGCATATGGCTTTGAGTATTGTACTCCTGAGCTAATATTTGTCTGAAGAAATACATAGTTCTTCCTGTGGCTTCATACTTCAAGATGTCTATATCAGCTAAGACAGATGGCTCTCTTTTTTCTTCAGTTAATTAAATATACTTTCTTTGAGTAATCTTTTCAGAGGATTCTCTAGGGATTAAGTCTCATGTACAATCTGATTCAAATAAAGGGGTTTCTGACAAGTAAGTGCCCTACACATATTTTCTAGGTCATGTTAAAGCCAACAGAAGATATATCCATTTTCAGTTTATAGAAAAGAAGAACTAAAGAATGGAATATAAATGATACGAGGAATGTGCTGGGTAGGAGGCAGGACTAAATTGCAGCTCCCACTCAGACAGACAGAGCAGCATGTGGAGACTCACATTGTGAAATTTTGCTCCAAGAACTACTGCAGGAACATACTAGGAAAGCTGATAGAATCTACAGATCCTTTGAAGGAAGTGGATTGTTCCTACGGACCCTGGAGAGAGCCCAAATACTGTGAGAGCCCAAAGTGTGAAAATGTAAAAGGGGGATCATCTGCCCCCAAACACACACCCTCACTGGGGAGTCTGAAGGTCCAGGTCACAGTAGAAGGATCTGACCTTACCTGGAACTGAGATAACTTAGAGAGCCAAGCAAAATTCAGGAATAGAGGAAATGGCAGGAAGAGTCTTGTGGACACACTCGGTCTCCACAAAAGCCATTTCTGACATTATCTCACAGAGGTCCCTGGAGAGGACTGCCAGAAGAACTGGGAAAAGATCACATGGAGAAGGAAACCTCTAGCTGAACTTTGTAACAATTCCAACTGAACATAAAGTTTCCTGGACAGCACTTGGGGGAGGAGGTGAATCCAGAGTACAGATGTGGACAGGCAAGGAGGCATGAAACCTGGAAGCCCTGCTTTCTTTTTCAACTGGGAGGCTGTTAGCCTGGGGCAAGTTCTCAGCCCTACTCGCCCATTGCCTGGAAACAAACTGGGTACTGTTGGGGTGGGGCACAGTGGGAGTGAGACCAGCCTTTTGGGTTGCATGGGAGCTGGGTGAGGCTTGTATCTGCTGGCTTCCCCAATTTCCCTGGAAACCTGCATGACACAGCAGAGACAGCCATAATCCTCCTGAGAACATAACTCCAATGACCTGGGAAGGATACCCCCAGCCCTGACAGCAGCCACAGCAAGCCCTGCCCAAGGAGAATCTGACCTCAGACATGCCTAACCCTGCCCCCACCTGGTGGTCTTTCTCTACCCACCCTGGTGACTGAAGACAAAGGTCATTTCTCTTGTGAGTTCTAGGGCTCCACCCACTGCCTGATCCTATACAACCACAGCTGATGTTCTCTTGAAAGCATCTGCTCTTTGCAGGAGGCAAACCAGCACAAAACTAGTGCAATAAACAACAATCACACAACCAAGAACCCTCACAAAGTCCATTTCACTCTTTTTGCACCTCCACTGAAGCAGGTGCTGCTATAAATAGCTAGATCCAGAAGAAAAATAACAAACACCACAGTTCGGCTCTCAGGAAGCCCCATCCCTAGGAAAATGGGGAGAGTACTACATTAAGAGATCACCCCAAGGGAGAAGGTAATCTGAACGGAGACCTTTAGCCTGAGATCTTCCCTCTGGCATAGCCTACTCAAAGGAGGAGAATCCAGAAAAATAATTCTGGTAATATGACAAAATGGATTTCTTTAACACCATCAATAAGCCACACTCTCTCATAAGCAATGGATCCAAACCAAGAAGAAATCTCTGATTTTCCAGAAAAAGAATTCAGAGGATTGATTATTAAGCTAATCAAGGAGGCACCAGAGAAAGGTCAAGTCCAATTTAATGAAATAAAAAAATTATAAAGATGCATTAGTCTGTGTTCACACTGCTGAAAAACACATACCGAAAACTGGGAACAAAAAGGGGCTTAACTGAACTTAACAGTTTCACATGGTTGGGGAGGCCTCAGAATCATGGCAGGCAGTGAAAGGCACTTTTCATATAGTGGCAGCAAGAGAAAATGAAGAAGCAGCAAAGTGGAAACCCCTGATAAACCCACCAGATCTCATGAGACTTATTCAATGTCATAAGAATAGCATGGGAAAGAATGGTACCCTTGATTCAATTATATCTCCCTGGGTCCCTCCCACAATACATGGGAATCTTGGGAGATACAATCCAACCTGAGATTTGGGTGGGGACGCAGCCAAACCAATCACTCCACCCCTAGTCCCTCCAAATCTCATGCCCTCCAATTTCAAAACCAATCTTGCCTTGCCAACAGTCCCCCCAATGTCTTAACTCATTTCGGTATTAACCCAAAAGTCCACAGTTCAAAGTCTCATCTAAGACAAGACAATCCTTTCCACCTATAAGCCTGTACAATCAAAAGCAAGATAGTGGCTGGGCACCATGGCTTATGGCTGTAATCCCGGCACTTTGGAAGGCTAAGGCAGGCAGATCACGAGGTTGGGAGATTGAGACCATCCTGGCTAACATGATGAAACCCTGTCCCTACTAAAAATTAAAAAAAAAAAAAAAAAAAAAAAAAAAAAAAAAAAAAAAAAAAAAAATTAGCTGGGCATTGTGGCAGGCACCTGTAGTCCCAGCTACTCGGGAGGCTGGGTGGGAGAATGCCGTGAAACCAGGAGGAAGAGCTTGCAGTGATCCGAGATCGCGTGCAAGCTAGTTACTTCTTAGATACAATGGGGATATAAGTATTGGGTAAATACAGCCATTCCAAATGAGAATAATTGGCCAAAACAAACGGGTTACAAGGCCCAGGCAAGTCCAAAATCCAATGGGGCAGTCAAATCTTAAAGCTCCAAAATGATTTTATTTGACTCCAGGTCTCACATCCAGGTCACGCTGATACAAGAGGTGGCTTCCCATGGCCTTGGGCAACTCTGCCTCTGTGACTTGACAGGGTACAACCTCCCTCCTGGCTGCTTTCAAGGGCTGGCATTGAGTGTCTGTCTTTTCCAGGTGCACAGTGCAAGCTGTTGGTGGATCTAATGTTCTGGGTTCTGGAGGACGGTGGTCCTCTTCTCATAGCTCCACTAAGCAGTGCCCCAGTAGGGACTCTGTGTGGGGCTCTGATCCCACATTTTCCTTCTGCACTGCCCTAGCAGAGGTTCTCCATGAAGTCCCTGCCCCTGCAGCAAATTTTGCCTGGGCATCCAAATGTTTCCATACATCTTCTGAAAGCTAGACAGAGGTTCCCAAACCTCAATTCTTGACTCACAGGTTCCCACAGGTTCAACACCATGTGGAAACTGTCAAGACTTGGGGCTTGCACCCTCTGAAGCCACAACCTGAGCTCTGTGTTGGCTCCTTTCAACCACTGTTGGAGTGGCTGGGACCCAGGGCACCAAGTCCCTAGACTGAACACAGCACAGGGATCCTGGCCCATGGAACCACATTTTCCTCCTTGGCCTCTTGGCCTGTGATGGGAGGGGCTGCCGTGAAGGTCTCTGACACAGCCTGGAGACATTTTCCCAATGGTCTTGGTGATTAACATTAGGCTCCATGCAACTTATGCAAATTTCTGCAGCCAGCTTGAATTTCTCCTTAAAAAGATGGGTTTTTCTTTTCTGTGGTATTGTCAGGCTGCAAATTTCTGAACCTTTATTCTGTGTTTCCCTTTTAAAACAGAATGCTTTTAAGAGCAGCCAAGTTACATTTTGAATGCTTTGCTGCTTAGAAATTTCTTCTACCAGATATCCTAAATCATCTCTCTCAAGTTCAAAGTTCCACAGATCTCTAGGGCAGGGGCAAATTTTCACCATTCTCTTTGCTAAAACATAACAAGAGTCAACTTTGCTCCAGTTCTCAAGAAGTTCCTCATATCCATCTAAGATCGACTCAGCCTGGACCTTAGTTTTCATATCACTATCAGCATTTTAGTCAAAGCCATTCAACAAGTCTCTAGGAGGTTCCAAACTTTCCCACATTTTCCTGTCTTCTTCTGAGCCCTCCAAACTGTTGCAACCTCTGCCTGTTATCCAGTTCCAAAATTGCTTCCACAGTATCGGGTATCTTTTCAGCAATGCCCTACTCTACTGGTACCAATGTACTGTATTAGTCCATTTTCACACTGCTGATAGAGACATATGCAAAAACTGGGAATAAAAAGAGGTTTAATTTGACTTACAGTTCCACATGACTGGGGAGGCCTCAGAATCATGGCTGGAAGTGAAGAGCTCTTCTTACATGGTGGTGACAAAAGAAAATGAGGAAGAAGCAAAAGTGGAAACCAATGATAAATCCATCAGATCTTGTGAGACTTATTCATTATCACGAGAATAGAACTGGAAAGATTGGCCCCCATGATTCAATTACCTATCCTCTCAGGCACTCCCACAACACATGAGAATTCTGGGAGATACAATTCAAGTCGAGATTTGGGTGAGGACATAGCCAAACCATATCACAAATTATGAAGGAAGAAATCTTCAGTGATAGATAGCATAAATGAAAAACAATCAGAACTTCTGGAAATCAAGGACACACTTATAGCAATGCAAAATGCACTAAAACATCTCAGCCACAGAATCAAACAACAAGAAGAAAGAACATCAGAGCTTGAAGACAAGATTTTTGAATTAATTCAATTCAACGAAGACAAAGAAAAAAGAATAAGAAAATTATAAAGCCTCCAGGAAGTTTGAGATTATATTAAATGACCAAATCTAAGAATAATTGGCATTCCTGAGAAAGAAAAGAAATCTAAAAGTTTGGAAAACATATCTGGGAAAATAATCAAGAAAAAACTTTCCTGGACTTGCTAGAGATCTAGACATCCAAATACAAGAAGCTCAAAGAACACCTGGGAAATTCATCACAAAAAAGATCATTGCCTAGGCACATAGTTATTGGGTTGTCTAAATTCAAGATGAAGGAAAAAATATTAAGAGATGTCAGGCAAAATCACCAGGTAACCTATAAAGGAAAATCTATCAGATTAGCTGCAGCTTTTTCATTAGAAACCCTGCAAGCTAGAAGGGATTGGGCCCTATATTCAGCCTCCTTAAACAAAATAATTGTAAGCCCAGATCTTTGTATCCAGGGAAACTAACCTTCATAAAAGAAGGAAAGTTACAGTCACTTTCAGACAAACAAATGCTGAGAGAATATGCCACTATCAGACCAGCACTATAACAGCTGCTAAAAGGAATTCTAAGTTTTGAAAAAAATCCTTGAAATACTCCTTAAAGCATACATCTCACAAGACCTATAAAACAACAGCACGCGCGCACACACACACGAAAAAACAAAAAGCAAGGTATTCAGGCAATAAACAGCACAGTGAATAGAATGGTACCTCACATCTCGATACTTACTTTGAATGTAAATAGCCTATATCCTCCCCTTAAAAGATATGGAATGGCAGAATGGCTAAGAATTCACCAATCAAGTATCTGCTGCCTTCAAGAAACTCAAGAAACTTGCCTAACATATAAGGACTCATACAAAATGAAGGTAAAGGGGTGGAAACAGACATTTCATGCAAATAGACTGCAAAAGCAAGCAGGACTAGCTATTCTTACATGAGACAAAACAAACTTTAAAGCAACAGTAGTTAAAAGACAAAAGGGGACTTTATACAATGATAAAAGGCCTTGTCCAACAGGAAAGTACCACAATCCTAAATATATACACACTTAACACTAGACTTCTCAAATTTATAAAACAATTATTACTAGATCTAAGAAATGAAATGAGATAGACAGCAATACAATAATAGTGGGGGACTCCAATGCTCCACTGACAGTATGAGACAGGTTGTCGAGACAGAAAGTCAACAGAGAAAAAATGAATTTAAACTCTACCCTAAAACAAATGGACTTAACAGATATTAACAAAACATTCTACTCAACAACTGCAGAATATACATTTTATTAATCAGTGCATGAAATATTCTCCAAGGTAGACCATACAGTAGGTCATGAAACAAGTCTCAATAAATTTAAGAAAATTGAAATTATATCAAGTATTCTCTCCAATCACAGTTGAATAAAGTTGGAAACCAACTCCACAAGGAACCTTTAAAACCATGCAAATACATGGAAATTAATATCACTGGGTTAACAATGGAATCAAGATGGAAATTGAAAAATTCTTTGAACTGAACAGTAATAATAACAATAATAATGATGCAATCTATTAAAACCTCTGGGATACAGCTCTTGCTGTTCATAGCCTTAAACGCCTACATCAAAAAGTCTGGAAGAGCACAAATAGACAATCTTAGGTCACACTTCAAGGAATTAGAGAAACAAGAACAAACACAACCCAAGCGCAGTAGAAGAAAAGAAAGAACCAAGATCAGAGCAGAACTAAATGAGATTGAAACAACAACAACAAAAACAAAAGATAAATGAAACAGAAAGCTGGTTCTTTGAAAAGATGAATTGATAGACCATTAGTGAGATTAACCAAGAAGAGAGAAAATCCAAATAAGCTAAATTAGAGATGAAACAGGAGATACTACAACCTAATATCTCAGAAATACAAAAGATCATTCAAGGCTACTATGATCTCCTTTATACATAATCTAGAAAACCTAGAGGAGATGGGTAAATTCCTGAAAATATACAACCTTCCAGCTTCAACCAAGAAGAACAGATCAATAACAGGCAGTGAGATTAAAATGGTAATAACAAAATTGCCAACAACAAAAAAAATGTCCAGGACCAGATGAATTCACAGCTGAATTCTATCAGACATTCAAAAGAGAATTGGCACCAATCCTATCGACACTATTTCAGAAGGAAAAGAGGGAATCCTCCCTAAACCATTCTATAAAGCCAGCATCACCCTAAAACCAAAACCAGAAAAGCACATAACAAAACACACTAGAGACCAATATTCCTAATGAATATAGATGCAAAAATCCCTAACAAAATACTAGCTGACTGAATCCAACAGCATATCAAAAAGATAATCCACCATGATCAAGTTGGTTTCATACCAAGGATGCAGAGATGGTTCCACATACACAAGTCAATAAATGTGATACTTCACATAAACAGAATTAAAAACAAAATTCACATGACCATCTCAATAGATGCACAAAAAGCATTTTACAGAATCCAGTATCCTTTATGATTAAAAGCCTCAGCAAAATCAACATAGAAGAGATATACCTTAATGTAATAAAATCCATCTATGACAAACCCACAGCCAATATAATACTGAATAGGAAAAAGTTGAAAGCATTTCCTCTGAGAATGAGAGAATAAGACAAGGATGCCCACTCTCACCACTTCTATTCAACATGGTACTGCAAGTCCTAGCCAGAGCAATCAGACAAGAGAATGACATAAAACATCCAAACTGGTAAAGAGGAAGTTAAAGTGCTGCTGTTTGCTGATGATGTGATTATATACCTGGAAAACCCTAAAGATACATCAAAATAGCTCCTAGAACTGATAAATGAATTCAGCAAAGTTTCAGGATACAAAATTAATGCACACAAATCAGTAACTCTGCTAGAAACCAAAAGCAACCAAGTTGAAAAATTAAAATCTCAACCCATTTTACAATAACTGCCAAAATACAAAATACTTAAAAATATACATTACCAAGGACATGAAAGATCCATACAAGAAAAGCTACAAAACACTATTGAAATAAATCATAGATGACACAAACAAATGGAAACACATCCCATGCTCATGGTTGGGTAGAATCAATGTGGTGAAAATGACCATACTGCCCAAAGCAATCTACAAATTCATTGCAATTCCCATCAAAATACCACCATTATTCTTCACAGTACTAGAAAAGACAATCCTAAAATTCATATGGAACCAAAAAAGATCCTGCATAGGGAAAGCAAGACTTAAGCAAAAAGAACAAATCTGGAGGCATCACATTATCTGACTTCAAACTATATTGTAAGGCCATAGTCACCAAAACAGCCTGGTACTGGTATAAAAATAGGCACATAGACAAATGGAACAGAATATAGAACCCAGAAATAAAATCAAATACTTACAGCCACTTGATCTCTGACAAAGCAAACAAAAACATAAGTGATGAAAGGATACTCTATTCAGCAAATTATGCTGAGATAATTGGCAAGCCATATGAGGAAGAATGAAACTGGATTCTCATTTCTCACCTTATACGAAAATCAACTCAAGATGAATCAAAAACTTAAATATAAGACCTGAAACCACAAAAATTCTCAAAGATAACATCAGAAAAACCCTTCTAGGCACTGGCTTAGGCAAAGACTTCATGACCAAGAACCCAAAAGCAAATGCAACAATAACAATGATAAATAGATGGGGTTTAATTTTAAAAGTTCATGCACAGCAAAAGAAACAATCAGCAGAGTAAACAGAAAAACCACAGAGCAGGAGAACATCTTCACAATCTATACATTTGACAAAGACTAATATCCACAATCTGCAAGGAACTTATACAAATTAGCAAGAATAAAATAATGCCATCAAAATATGGGCTAAGGACATTACTAGACAATTCTTAAAAGATATCCAAATGACCAACAAACATACGAAAAAATGCTCAACATCACTAATGATCAGAGAAATGCAAATCAAAACCACAATGTGATACCACCTTACTCCTGCAAGAATGGCCATGATAAAAAAAATAATTTTAAAAAAGATGTTTGTGGGCGTTTGTGAAAAGGGAACACTTTTATATTGCTGGTGGGGATATAAACTAGTACAACCACCAAGGAAAACAGTGTGGAGATTCCTTAAAGAACTGAAAGTAGAACTACCATTTGATCTGGCAATCCCACTACTGGGAATTTACCATGAGGAAAAGAAGTTGTTATATGAAAAAGATACTTGCACATGCATGTTCTTAGCAGCACAATCCGCAACTGCAAAAATATGGAACCACCCAAAATTCCCATCAATCGATGAGTAGATAAAGAAATTTTGGAATATATACACAATAGAATACCATTCAGCAATACAAAGGAACAAAATAATGGCATTTGCAACAATCTGAATGGAATTGGAGACCATTATTATGGGTAAAGTGACTCAGGAATGGAAAACCAAATATTGTATGTTCTGACTTATAAGTGGGAACTAAGTTATGAGGATGCAAATGGATAAAAATGATACAATGGACTTTTGGGCCTTGTGTGTAAAGTTGGAGGGAGGTGAGGGATAAAAGACTACAAATACAAATTGGGTAGAATGTATACTGCTCAGGTGATGTCTGCACCAAAATCTCAGAAAAGAATCTCCACTAAAGAACTTTTTCATGTAACCAAACACCACCTGTTCCCCAGAAACCTATGGAAATATAAAGATATCTATATAGACTTTAGATGAACACATTTGTCTGTCTTTTAAATAACCTAATAGTTTTGACTGATTTTATTTTTTTTCTGCAGGATTGAACAATTTGGGGAAAATGGTTGATTGGCTGTTGGTTGATAGTCACCTAGTTTCAGGAATCAAATATAAGGGATAAAGTAGAAGATTTCCAAATTTCATCCATCCATTCTATATAGCTGCACCTGACAAGGTAGAAATATCCAAACTGTAATTATTGAAATCCAGTTTTAGTTGAACATTATTCAGTGTACATGTACCCATATACTGTTCATTAGACATACATGTGCTTTTCCTTAATGCCCAGCCCCCGAAGTTGTAAGTCTATGTGACCAGGTCTTGCCAATTACCTCTGGGAGACAATGGCAAGTATCACATCTAAGACAAAATATAGAAGATGGGTATAATTTCTCCAGGCACTCTCCTCTCTTGCCCTTGTCATAGTGAAAAACCCAAACCAAGATGGCCCAGCTGCAAACTGGAGCATACCATACATTTTTATGTATTAAGTTCCTGAGATTTAAGGGTCAGTTTCTCAATTCAGCATAACCTAAGACATCCTGATTGATATAAATATATACTAAATTTTGAATTTAAAAAATTCAAGTTTTAATCTCAATACCTTCATCAGCTTTCTGATCTTGATCATGTCAGGTAACTTAATGACTCCTCCATAAATTTAGTGATCACCAAATAGCCATATTCTTTCCTATGTTTCTCACTTTCAGTTGTACTTAGATTGGAATCACATAATCAATTCTGGTTAATGCACTAACAACAATGATTTGCATTCCTTACTGTAAAAGGCAGAGACTAGTATTCCTTCATATATTTTTTCCTGTGTCATGATGATGAGGAGGCCAAGTATCCAAAGTGGTTTAAGCTATAAGACAGAGGATCACAGCCTTGAATGATTCAGTAAGAAGGCTTTATTAGTGTAAGCCACTAAGATTTTTTTTTAACTTCAGCATTTTAACTAGATGTCCTTTAAAAAATATCATGGTTTAACTCATAACTACTCCATTTTCTAGAACGGTGATACTCAAAAGTGTAGTCTACAGACATGTGCTGAACTATACCTTATGTGTTACCAGTTAGCAAGTGGTAGCAAACTAAGATTTTAGAAACTTTTTAAAGCAACTCAATATTTCCATAATATCTATATATGTGATATTTCCAGTAGTTTATTGTTTATCCTGTTTCACGTTTACCATTATCTTATTCTCCTGCATTGTTCCTTGACAGATTTGAGAGGGAAAAAAGAGAAAATGGCCTTTATGACATATCAGGCACATAAACATGTTGAATGAATGGGCTATGTCTGTTTTCTTCATTTAGACATATGCAGTTTGGCATGACATTAAAATGAAGTTTATCATTTTTGGTAAATATGACATATACTCATTTTAAATAATGTAAATATAATGAAAACTACAGAAAGTAGATCAAGTCATTAAAGTTTTTTTATCACTGATATTTTGGTGAGTTCTAGATATCTACATATGAGTTAGACTTTTATATTAGTTGGATCATAACAAATTATGCCATGTGCTTTTTCAGTCAAATATATTTCATGGAAAAATTTATAGGCCAATAACTTCACTTGTACTCATTTTTAATGGACCTAGGTATTTCATTGTATATACATACCATAGTTTATTAATCCTGCCTTCATTGATATATTTTTTATTTCAAATCATTTTGCATCACAATCAATTTTCCATATTTGCAAATATATATTTTCATATGTGTATGATGTTTCTTAAATTGTAAAACATGAAATCCCTGGAGCAATGAGTATGCCTAATGTCTGAGAGTGACCATTTTTTCAAACTAAAACTTAAAAAAATGTTCCTTACAGTTTCTGTATCAGAAATCTACCTCCTTTTTGCACCCTACACTTCTTAGTGCCCACAAATGTGTAATATCTGATGGTCAGCAATTACTATAATTACTGAGAGAAAGCCAAGGATAAACCCTGCTGGCCAGCAAGGCCTATGGAACCATTCTCTTGGATGGCTATAAGTACATGAATTGGAGAGTGTCTATTTTGTATCTCTCCCATGGCCATCAGATGTAATGGAATGAGACTAAATTTTCCTTGGTGAGCCCACAATTTTATGATCCATCTGTTCAAGTAGGAGAGAATGAGGCAGGTGGGATTCCTCATGCTACAATGAGGCCTAGATAGAAGCAAATGGAAACAATGATTTTAATAATCTTTGCAGAGCTGTAATTCAGATTTTCTAATTCATGTTAAGACTGCGTTTACACGGCTATGAAAGCTACAACTAATAAGGGGTGAATTTTAAAACAAAATCATTTTATCTTACATTTAATGTATGAAACTTTCTTAATGAAACTTTACAACAGTAAGCTTTTACACAGGCTAGTTCATTGTAAAAGCAAGTTGTACATTAGAATCACAGTGATACAATGGACTTTGGAGACTTGAGGGAAAGGATGGGAGGGGGTGAGAGAAAAGACTACACATTGTGTGCAGTGTACACTGCTTGGGTGAGGGGTGCAGCAGAATCTCAGAAATCACCACTAAATTACTTATTCATGTAGCCAAACACCACCTGTTCCCCCAAAACCTATTGAAACAAAAAATAAATTAAAAAAATAAGGTATTACAGGCCGGGCGCGGTGGCTCAAGCCTGTAATCCCAGCACTTTGGGAGGCTGAGACGGGCGGATCACGAGGTCAGGAGATCGAGACCATCCTGGCTGACACGGTGAAATCCCGTCTCTACTAAAAAATACGAAAACTTAGCCGGGCGAGGTGGCGGGCGCCTGTAGTCCCAGCTGCTCGGGAGGCTGAGGCAGGAGAATGGCGTAAACCCGGGAGGTGGAGCTTGCAGTGAGCTGAGATCTGGCCACTGCACTCCAGCCTGGGCGACAGAGCGAGACTCCGTCTCAAAAAAAAAAAAATAAGGTATTACTATCCTCTTTAAATGCAAGAGGTTGTAAACTGTCTTTCCTTAGGTTCCATAGCATGAAAGGAGGTACTCCAGGTTCTTTCGTTCAAATTTCAGGAGGCTATTTGCTACTACTTCCATTCTATCAATCCCATTGCTTCCAGTGGTATCTGGAGTAAAAAAGAAAAAGCCTTGACAGGAAACACCACAAAGAGGGACCACATTCCATGGGAAGGAAGCATTTAATGGCTCAATAAGTCACTGTATGTAACTTTTGTAGCTTACTTGTGTATGTTAAGTAAAGGCGAGGTCATTGATATAGGAGTGCTGGGAAGGGAGAGTGTGATTCCTTTAAATGATACAGAAGAGGGGAAAGGAAGTTCTGGGTAGAGGAGGGTGTGGTCCCTGGCTAGGGCTCTACCCACATGGACCTAGGTGAAGACAGGCACTTCTCCCTTCGAGCCCAAATGTTGCATTTTCCAAGACCACCCTGTCCTGCCATGCCCCCATCCTGGGTCTATAAAAACCCAAGACCCTAGCAAGGCAGAGACAGAAGCTACTGTATGGTGAGAGGAACACATCAGTGGAAGAAGACAGTGGCTGGACGTCAAGAGAATGTCGAGGTGAGCATGCCTACAGAATAGCCCACAGACAGACACCGTCATGCCAACAGATCATTGACTGGTGGAAGGAGGTGGAGTTCGGCCAGAGCAGTCTGAGGAGAGCCGGAGCTGCCCAAGGGCCCAACTCTAGGGAAAAGCCATCTCCCTTCTGGCTCCCCCATCAGCTGAGAGCTACTTCCACTCAATAAAACTTTGCACTCATTCTCCAAGCCTACGTGAGATCCAATTTTTCCAGTATACCAAGGCAAGAACCTGGGATACAGAAAGCCCCCTGTCCTTGTGACAAGGTACAGGGTCTGAGCTGGTTAACACAAGCCGTCTATAGATGACAAAATAAAAGAGCACCGTGTAACACATGGCCACTGGGGCTTCAGCTGTAAATATTCACTCCTATATACTGCTGTGGGCTTGAAGCCCCACGGAGCTTGCCCGTCTATATGCTCCCCTAGAGGTTTGAGCAGCAGGCCACTGGAAGCCAGCCACACCCCCATCACATGCCCTGGGAGGGGGACAAGAGAACCTTTTCCGTTTCATTATCCCTTTGGCAGAAATAAAAATACTTAGATATGGACTTTACATTGAGCTTAGTGTAAACCAGCTATATCTAAATATTCAAGATTTGTAATACCTGAAATACTGTTTCCAAAACATCAGAGAGAGGAAAAGTCCCATTTTGCAGCTGTGAAGATGGTGATGGGAGGAATAGTTTTGAAGGAAGGAGGTTCCCAGCAGGTATAATTGGAATGATTAAAGGCTCTTATCTGGAGACTGGAATCCTATTGTGGGACTCTCTTTTTTGTTTTTATTTTTTGAGACGGAGTCTCGCTCTGTCGCCCAGGCTGGAGTTCAGTGGCCGGATCCCAGCTCACTGCAAGCTCCGCCTCCCGGGTTTACGCCATTCTCCTGCCTCAACCTCCGGAGTAGCTGGGACTACAGGCGCCCGCCACCGCGCCCTGCTAGTTTTTTTGTATTTTTTTTTTTTAGTAGAGGGGGGTTTCACCGTGTTAGCCAGGATGGTCTCGATCTCCTGACCTCGTGATCCGCCCGTCTCGGCCTCCCACAGTGCTGGGATTACAGGCTTGAGCCACCGCGCCCGGCCGGGACTCTCAATTAAGGAAACATTAATCACAGATGAATTTGATTGATTTTAATGGATGAAAACAATGGGCAGCATGGAAACAAAAGACAAGATCTAGCTACAAAATGGTATTTTGAACATGGATTACCCAAGAAAGAGAAAGCAAAGCACAATTTTCCAATAATTTAATTCTCGCTTAAGCCGCGCATGTGTGTAGTTGTACGTGTGGGCACGTGTGCGTGAGAGAGAGTGTTCTATACCTTTAGCATTGGAGATAGGGATTGGGTGGAGGCTAAAGGTGGTTAGAGACTGTACAAGTTTTTATGCAGGACAGAAGTCAGGTTTTCATTGGGATTTTTGCATTTCAGATACCTGTGATAAATGTATCATTATACCAGTTGGAAAAAGACTAAGGAATAATATTTAACCACAATAGAAATTGTAGGGCACCACTACCTGACACTTAATAGATGCAAGTGTGTTTGTGTAGGTAGGTACAGGACAATGGAAAATGAGTACTGAATTGTGTAGCTTCGACTTGAGGAAAAATATGTTCAATAAAATTTATAAGGGAGATACAAACCAATGACAGTCATTCTTAAACATTTTTAATGTCAGCCTAAATTGTCTTTATGATCCATTTTAGGTATGCAACTGTTGGTTGATGGGACATATAATTAGATCAAATCTACATTCTTTAAGTATGGGTAGCCATGCTTCTCTCTGACTCCCTAACACATCTTCCAGAACTTGATGATGCTGTGTCCATACTTTTCATCTCCTTCATAACTATATCAACTTTGATTTTTTTAATCTTTCTCAGAATGGGTAGTAACAAGTTTTTAGTCTTTTCTAAGCAAAAATCTGTCCTTTCTCTTCACCAATATAATAATCTCACTTCAGCATTATCTATTTTCATATGTTCTTATTATAGTTTTGCAGAGTCCCTCTGAACAGCGACACAGGGCAAGTGTCCTTAGTAACTTCCTTGCCTTGAATAATAAAAGAAAAAAATCATGAATTTAATCTCTACCCTGGCATGTGGCTGAAAAATGACTAAGCTTGGACTGAATTCTGAGGTTTCTGAAAAGAATTCCGGCTGGAATTCTGATGAAGTCAGACTAAGCATTAAAACCAGAGCATTCTTCAATTCAACTTCAGCTTTCTGTTTCCCAGGAATAGCTTTCTTGACAAAATGGTGCTGCTTTGGATTCTGCATCCAGATGGCAATGCAAAATGAGGAGAATGTGTCAAATAATCTCAGAATCTTCCAAAATGTTTGTTTTGAGTACTAAGAAATAAGTTTGTAAGGCTGAACATGTGGTAGTGGAGAAGGCACGGGCAGCTTTTCTAAATTGATTCTCACTTGCATAAGACAAATCTGTTTGCCATGTGACTTTTAAAACCATTCAGTGATTTTATGAAGCAAATATTTGTCTCACTGCAAGAGGATTGCTCATCATGCTGCGACCCTGAACATGTACTCTCAAATTATACTTCCCCTCCTGAATTTTGGAGTCACAGACACACAGAAGCATGACATATTAAAATCAATTCAAAAAAGCTTTAAACTGAGACAGCCCCACCTTTGTCTCTTAGTTTGAATAACCCCATACCTATCAATACCTATATTTCTCTTAGTATGTAACAATAAGGCTTATGTCCGAAAGTCATAAAGGTAAAAAAATCAAGTTACCAAACTCCATAGACTCTGCTAGGTTAGCAAATGTATTAATGCTTGTGAACTGTGCTATAAACAGCCATGTTTGCTAATTGCCAAAATTTTTTTGGCCTATATCTCTGATAATAGTTATGCAGACTTGAGTGTGAATCTATCTTCACCCCATTACTTATTTTCCCCCAAATTATAAGTCTTTGAACAGTGATAACAAGTTGTTTCTCCTTGAAAAATATAGTTGTGCAGTTAAGTCCAGCAAGCAGCAAGAATTCTCTCTTTGAATTGCAGTTACAAATATGATGCTTGCTGGAACTGGAATCTCATACTCAATGAACCCAACTAAAAACCAGAGAAACAGTGGAAGATTCAGTGGACTTAGTTAAATAATAACATAAACCTTTGATTAGAAAGGAAGAAGACACTCATATGCAATATATGCCTATGGGATTGGGTGATGGTGATATTTGTGTGCACACATGTGTGCTAACTCTATTATGATCTAGCAAATATTGACCACAATGGTACTTTCCTTTGTCAGTGATACTGGGTTTTGCCAGTAACCTACTTTAGCCAGTGAAATGTAGAACTTGCTTAAAATGGCTGTGCAGCTGTGTTTACTTTTCTAAGCTCCTGCATTTTGCCATAAGAACATGTTTCAAATAAAGTCTTGTCTAATTGAGAGTTACATAAAGCTGAGCTTGATCTACCATGCAGCTTGGAACCTAGTACAGTAGAGGCTTAAATCAGCCGTACCCCAGCTTACCTACAGACACATGAGTGAAATGATGATTACTGCATATCAAGATATTTGGGGAAGTTTTTTATTATACAGCATTGTGAAAGTATGCTGCATGTGTGCTTATTTTCAATATTGCTCTTCAAAATAGATTCTGCTCTAACAGCATATAATAGTTGTGAACATGAATAATTGACTCAAATAAACTGTGCTCAAATTCTTGCTCAGCTGCTTATTACTTACTCTCTGTGGGACTTTTGGGCAATCTAAATAAGCCTTAGAGTTCTAACTCACAAAATTCTGATAGTGATATATACCCCATGGCATTTTCATGAATATTAAGTATGATAATACTTGTCAAATGTGAGTAGAATATCTAATATAGTTAGGACTCAAGACATAGTAATTATTTTAATTATATATATTCAGTGCATAACCATACAGAGTTAAAATATATTTCTTTTAATACAGCACTACATTCAATACCAAATGCTCTGAACTCTCGGTTAGTTACCTGTCTAGTGAGTAATCCATTTGTGTGCACATATGCAATGTCAACCAGCAGCTACTTCCATTACCAGAATAAGGCCCAAGAGGGATTAATCTGCATTAAGGACCACTTCTAACAAGTTTAATACATATATAAAGCAGCAAACATGCCAGACCACTTTTACAATCATAAAATTTAGACTCTGAGACCCTTCAAGGGAATAATAAGTGACATCAGCATATCTCAAGACTCAGTAATGCATTAGAATTATATTAGAATATTTATTTTCTTACTGGAAGAGGTAAATCAATATCAAGTATTTTTCTTTTGGTATCTTGTTAATAACTGTTGAACAGATAATTTATAACATTTTATTTATTCTTATGGAATTTATAATTTTAAATTCCTGAAGTAGTTTAGAGAGAAAGCATACTTAGAATGCCAAATAAAGTAGAAATTTTAAAAAATCAGATTCTAATTCCAAGTACCATTTTATCTTCATATTGCTAAAACCTGTTCTAATATTTCATTATTTAACTGTTATAATGGAACTCCTAGTGGAAACAGAGAGGGATGATGGTTAGATGATCATCAGCTATTAGATATATGAAATACAGCAAATGAAATTTATGAGGATTTAGAAACCGAAGCAGGGTAGTGGTGAGTAAGGTGCCATAATAACATTCTGAATGATAGGTACTCTCATTCTTCTTCCACGTGCTCTATCCTTCAGACTACACAAGCAAAGTCATAAATTCATTCTAAGATAATTGATTCATGTATGAAACTGTATAGGCAGTTTTTAAAATTCATAATAAAAAGTTTATTTCCATAACATAAAATAAAAATCCCATCTGTTACATCAATTGATTTATTCTAATAACATTTTTTTAAGTTTTTAATACCCCGAATTCCAGTGATTCTCCTGCCTCAGCCTCCCAGGTAGCTGGGGCTACAGGCGCCCACCTACCATACCCGGTTAATTTTTTATATCTTTAGTAGAGATGGGGTTTCACTATGTTGGCCAGGCTGGTCTCAAACTCCCGAACTCGTGATCCACCCGCCTCAGTCTCCCAAAGTGCTGGGATTACAAGCATGAGCCATCAGTTTTATGTTTACAGAAAAATTGTGCAAAAAGTATAGTGTTGTCATAAACACCCCCCTGCACAAACACAAAGATACACCCAGTTTCTCTATTATTAACATCTTGCAATATAGTATAAGTAATGTACCAAAATTGATTTATTATTAATTACATGGTTTACATTAGAGCTCATTTTTTGTATTCTGTGTTTTTCAGAAATGCACAATGTTATGTGTTCACCATTACAGTATGGTACAGCATTGTTTTATTGCTCTAAAACTATTCTGTGTTCCACGTGTTCATTCCTACTTCCCTTGTCATGAACCACTGGAAACCACTGATCTTTTCACTTTTATCTTTCAAAATGTCATGTAGTGTAATTATTCAGTATGTTACTTTTCATACTTGATTCTTTGACTAAGCAACATGCATTTAAATTCCCTCCTTGATAGCTCTTTTGTTGATGATGAGAAACTCCTAAGTATAGATGTACCACAATTTACTTATTCATTCCCTTTTGAATGTTCTGAGTAAAGCTGCTATAAACATTTGTGTGTAGGTTTTTGTGTGGTTATATGTTTTTAACTCATTTGGGTAAACATCTGGAGTGTGATTGCAGGATCATATGGTAAACCAGGATTAGCTTTGTAAGAAAATGCCAAATAGTCTTCCAAATTGACTGTATCATTTTTCATTTCAACCAGCAATACATGTGTTGCTTCACATACTTGCCAGCATTTGGTGTTGTCAGTGTTATATTTTAACCATTTGATAGGTGTGTAGTAGTAGCTCCATGGTGTCTTAATTCACAATTCCCTATTGACATACAATGCTGAGCATCATTTTCTCTGCTTGCTTTCTATGTGTATATCTTCCTTAGAGGTGTCTGTTCAGATCTATTGCCCATTTGTTTATTGTTTGTTTTCTTAAGTATTAAGAGCCCTTAATACTAATACCAGTTATCAGATATGTTATTTGAAAAATTTTCTCTGTCTGTTGCAATTCCTTTTACTTTCATCTGTTTTTTTGAAAAGTGGAACTTTTTAATTTTAATGAACTATAACATCATTTATTTTCTGATTATATTTTGGGTGTTGCATCTAAAAAGTCATTGTCCAACTTAATGTCAGCTAGATTTCTTCCTATCTTCTAGAGATTGAACAGTTTGAATTTTAAACTTAGATCTATGGTTCATTTTGAGTTAATTTTTTTATGGAAGGTTTTCTCTTTCTCTCTCCACACACACACACCACCTACACACAGAGAATGCGGATTTGCACTTGTTTCCACATTTGTTAAAATGACTATTTTTTTCTCCATATAATTGTCTTTGTCAAAAATTAGTTGACTATATATGTGTAGGTCTATTTCTGGGCTCTCTATTCTGTTCCATTTATGTATTTGTCTATTTCATGATTGACATACTATCTTGATCACCATAGATTTATAGAAAGTCTTGAAGTCATGTAGTCAATACTGCCTCCTTGGCTTTGCTATGTCTTATCTTTTCATGCATACTTTAAAATCAGTTTGTTGATATCCATAAACTAAATTGCTGAGATTTTTATTGGGATTGTGTTAAATGTGTAGGTCAAGCTGGGAAGAACTATCATCTTAATATACTCTTCCTATCCAAGAATATGGAATAACTGTCCATTTCTATAAAAATCTTGATTTCTTTCATCATAGTTTTATAGTTTTCCTCATATAGCATATACATTTTTAAGTGATATGGGGGTATTTCATTGTTTGTTGTTAATGTGAACACTGTTTTGTTTTTAATTCCAAATTCAAGTTGTTTATTATTGTCATGTAAGAAATCAATTGACTTTTGTATATTAACTTTGTATTCTCTAACTTCTGTATCATTGCTTTTTTTTTGTTTGTTTTTTAGCTCCAGATTTTTCGGTGTCAATTATTTGTGATTTTCTATGTACGTAAGTGAAAAAGACTCTTTCTTTTTCTTTCTTCCTTCTCTTCCTTCCATCTTTGTCTTGAGTCTCGCTGTGTCACCCAGGCTGGAGTGCAGTGGCGCGATCTCTGCTCACTGCAGGCTCCGCCTCCTGGGTTCACGCCATTCTCCTGCCTCAGCCTCCGGAGTAGCTGGGACTACAGGCTCCAGCTACCACGCCCGGCTAAGTTTTTGTATTTTTAGTAGAGAGGGGATTTCACCATGTTAGCCAGGATGGTCTCAATCTCCTGACCTTGTGATCCAATTGCCTCAGCCTCCCAAAGTGCTGGGATTACAGGCATGAGCCACCGCGCCTGGTGTCTTTTATTTATTTTCTTGTCTTATTGAATTAGCTAGAATGCCCAATTCTTTATAGGAGTGGTGAAACTATAGATTATGTTTTTTTTTATTATAGGGCGTAAACATTTAGTTTCTCACTATTAGGTACTATGTTAGCTCTAGGGCTTTTTGTACATATTCTTAATAAAGCTGATGAAGTTCCATCCATTCCAGATTTGCTGAGAGTTCTGATCACATACAGGTAATTTGATTTGTCAAATGCTTTTTCTGCATTTTTTGATATTGTGGTGTGATTTTTCTTCTTTAGCCTATTAATGTGATATGTTAGAGTAATTGACTTTTAAATATTGAACCAACTTTGTATACCTGGACTAAATCCCACTTATGTGGAGTATATAATTATTTATATATATAAAATATGTATATTTAGTTTGATTCAATTTGCTAATATTTTGTTGAGGATGTTTGTATGTATATTCGTGAAAGATATTCATCTAGAATTATTTTCCTAATTAGTATATTTCTTTGCTTTTGATATTAGGGTAACTTTGGAGTCATACAATGTGTTACAAAGTATTCCCTCTGCTGCTTTTTTTATGGAAGAAATCGTAGATAATTAGTATTGTTCTGCAAATATTTGATAGAATTCAGTGAAACCAACTGGCCTGTTGTTTTTTGTTGTTGTTTTGGAAGGTCACTGATTGTTGGTTCAATTTCTTTAATAGACATAGGCCTACTCAAATTACTTTTCTCCTTGTGTCAGTTTCAGTAGGTCATTGATTTCAAAGAATTTGTTGATTTCATCTAACTTGTCAAATTTCGAGGCTTAGAGTTAATATTTCTTTATTATTCTTTTAACAACCATGGGATCAGCTGTGTTGGCTCTGTTTCATTTATGATATTAATAATCATTGTCTTTTTCCTTCTGTTTGGCTAGGCTTAAGAGTTATCAATTTTATTGATATTTTCTGCGAGCTAGCTTTTGGCATAATTGGTTTTCTATACCGATTTCCTACTTACAATTTCACCACTTTTTGCTCTGACTTTTATATCTTTTTTCTGCTAACTTTGAATTCAATTTCCTTTTCATTTTCAAGTTAATATTGAAGCATAGATTTTAGATTTTTCACTTTTTCTATATGTATTCAACATTATTATACATTACCTCTAAGCATTACTTTTGATATACCACACAAAATTTGAAAATTTCTAATGCCATTTTGTTCACAATATATTTTTTAAATTCTTAATACATCTTCTGTGACCCATTTATTGTTTTGAAGTCTATTCTTTATTTTTTATTATTTTAAGTTCTAGGGTACATGTGCACAACGTGCAGGTTTGTTACATATGTATACATGTGCCATGTTGGTGTGCTGCACCCATTAACTCGTCATTTACATTAGGTATATCTCCTAAGGCTATCCCCACATCCCCCCTCCCCAAAATAGGACCCAGTGTGTGATGTTCCCCTTACTGTGTCCAAGTGATCTCATTGTTCAATTCCCACCTATGAGTGAGAACATGCGGTGTTTGGTTTTCTGTTCTTGCGATAGTTTGCTGAGAATGATGGTTTCCAGCTGCATCCATGTCTCTACAAAGGACACAAACTCATCCTTTTTATGGCTGCATAGTATTCCATGGTGTATATGCGCCACATTTTCTTAATCCAGTCTGTCACTGATAGACATTTGGGTTGATTCCAAGTCTTTGCTATTGTGAATAGTGCTGCAATAAACACACGTGTGCATGAGTCTTTATAGCAGCATGACTTATAATCCTTTGGGTATATCCCCAGTAATAGGATGGCTGGGTCAAATAGTATTTCTAGTTCTAGATTCTTGAGGAATCACCACACTGTCTTCCACAATGGTTGAACTAGTTTACATTCCCACCAACAGTGTAAAAGTGTTCCTATTTCTCCACATCCTGTCCAGCACCTGTTGTTTCCTGATTTTTTAATGATTGCCATTCTAACTGGTGTGAGATGGTATCTCATTGTGGTTTTGATTTGCATTTCTCTGATGGCCAGTGATGATGAGCATTTTTTCATGTGTCTGTTGGCTGTATGAATGTCTTCTTTTGAGAAATGTCTGTTCATATCCTTTGCCCACTTTTTGATGGGGTTGTTTGTTTGTTTCTTGTAAATTTGTTTGAGTTCTTTGTAGGTTGTGGATATTAGCCCTTTGTCAGATGAGTAGATTGCAAACATTTTCTCCCATTCTGTAGATTGCCTGTTCACTCTGATGGTGGTATCTTTTGCTGTGCAGAAGCTCTTTAGTTTAATCAGATCCCATTTGTCAGTTTTGGCTTTTGTTGCCATTGCTTTTGGTGTTTTAGACATGAAGTCCTTGCCCATGCCTATGTTCTGAATGGTATTACCTAGGTTTTCTTCTAGGATTTTTATGGTTTTAGTTCTAACATTTAAGTCTCTAATCCATCTTGAATTAATTTTTGTATAAGGAGTAAAGAAAGGATCCAGTTTCAGCTTTCTACTTATGGCTAGCCAATTTTCCCAGCACCATTTATTAAATAGGGAATCCTTTTCCCATTTCTTGTTTTTGTCAGGTTTGTCAAAGATCAGATGGCTGTAGATGTGTGGTATTATTTCTGAGGACTCTGTTCTGTTGCATTGGTGTATATCTCTGTTTTGGTACGAGTACCATGCTGTTTTGGTTACTGTAGCCTTGTCGTATAGTTTGAAGTCAGGTAGTGTGATGCCTCCAGCTTTGTTCTTTTGGCTTAGGATTGTCTTGGCAATGCAGTGTCTTTTTTGGTTCCATATGAACTGTAAAGCAGTTTTTTCCAATTCTGTGAAGAAACTCATTGGTAGCTTAATGAGGGTGGCATTGAATCTATAAATTACCTTGGGCAGTATGGCCATTTTCACAATATTGATTCTTCCTATCCATGAGCATGGTATGTTCTTCCATTTGTTTGTGTCCTCTTTTATTTCACTGAGCAGTGGTTTGTAGTTCTCCTTGAAGAGGTCCTTTACATCCCTTGTAAGTTGGATTCCTAGGTATTTTATTCTCTTTGAAGCTATTGTGAATGGGAGTTCATTCATGATTTGGCTCTCTGTCTGTTACTGGTGTATAAGAATGCTTGTGATTTTTGCACATTGACTTTGTATCGTGAGACTATGCTGAAGTTGCTTATCAACTTAAGGAGATTTGTGGAGGAGATGATGGGGTTTTCTAAATAGACAATCATGTCATCTGCAAACAGGGACAATTTGACTTCTTCTTTTCCTAACTGAATATCCTTTATTTCTTTCTCTTGCCTGATTGCCCTAGCTGGAACTTCCAACACTATGTTGAATAGGAGTGGTGAGAGAGGGCATCCCTGTCTTGTGCCAGTTTTCAAAGGGAATGCTTCCAGTTTTTGCCCATTCAGTATGATATTGGTTGTGAGTTTGTCATAAATAGCTCTTGTTATTTTGAGATACATTCCATCAATACTGAATTGATTGAGAGTTTTTAGCATGAAGGGCTGTTGAATTTTGTCAAAGGCCTTTTCTGCATCTACTGAGATAATCATGTGGTTTTTGTCTTTGGTTCTGTTTATATGCTGGATTACGTTTATTGATTTGCATATGTTGAACCAGCCTTGCATCACAGGGATGAAGCCCACTTGATCATGGAGGATAAGCATTTTGATGTGCTGCTGGATTCGATTTGCCAGTATTTCATTGAGGATTTTCGCATCGATGTTCACCAGGGATATTGGTCTAAAATTCTTTTTTTGTTATGTCTCTGCCAGGCTTTGGTGTCAGGATGATGTTGGCCTCATAAAAATGAGTTCGGGAGGATTCCCTCTTTTTCTCTTGATTGGAATAGTTTCAGAAAGAATGATACCAACTCCTCCTTGTACCTCTGGTAGGATTCAGCTAGGAATCCATCTGGTCCTGGACTTTTTTTGGTTGGTAGGCTGTTAATTATTGGCTCAATTTCAGAGCCTGCTATTGGTCTATTCAGAGATTCAACTTGTTCCTGGTTTAGTCTTGCGAGAGTGTAAGTGTCCAGGAAATTATCCATTTCTTCTAATTTTCTAGTTTATTTGTGTAGAGGTGTTTATAGTATTCTCTGATGGTAGTTTGTATTTCTGTGGGGTCGGTGGTAATATCCCCTTTATCATTTTTCATTGCATCTATTTGATTCTTCTCTCTTTTCTTCTTTATTAGTCTTGCTAGCGGTCTGTCAATTTTGTTGATCTTTTCAAAAAACCAGCTCTTGGATTCATTGATTTTTTTTGGAGGGTTTTTTGTGTCCCTATCTCCTTCAGTTCTGCTCTGATCTTAGTTATTTCTTGCCTTCTGCTAGCTTTGGAATGTGTTTGCTCTTGCTTCTCTAGTTCTTTTAATTGTGATGTAAGGGTGTCAATTTTTGATCTTTCCTGCTTTCTCTTGTGGGCATTTAGTGCTATAAATTTCCCTCTACACACTGCTTTAAATGTGTCCCAGAGATTCTGGTATGTTATATCTTTGTTCTCATTGGTTTTAAAGAACATCTTGATTTCTGCCTTCATTTCGTTATGTACCCAGTAGTCATTCAGGAGTAGGTTGTTCAGTTTCCATGTAGTTGAGTGGTTTTGAGTTTCTTAGTCCTGAGTTCTAGTTTGATTGCACTGTGGTCTGAGAGACAGTTTGTAATAACTTTTGTTCTTTTACATTTACTGAGGAGTTCTTTACTTCCAACTATGTGGTCAATTTTGGAATAAGTGCTATGTGGTGCTGAGAAGAATGTATATTCTGTTGATTTGGGGTGGAGAGTTCTGTAGATGTCTATTAGGTCTGCTTGGTGCCGAGTTAAGTTCAATTCTTGGATATTGTTGTTAACTTTCTGTCTCATTGATCTGTCTAATGTTGACAGTGGGGTGTTGAAGTCTCCCATTATTATTGTATGGGAGTCCAAGTCTCTTTGTAAGTCTCTAAGGACTTGCTTTATGAATCTGGGTGCTCCTGTATTGGGTGCATATATATTTAGGATAGTTAGCTCTTCTTGTTGAATTGATCCCTTTACCATTATATAATGGCCTTCTTTGTCTCTTTTGATGTTTGTGGTTTAAAGTCTGTTTTATTGGAGACTAGGATTGCAACCCCTGCTTTTTTTGTGTGTGTGTTTTCCATTTGCTTGGTAGATCTTCCTCTGTCCCTTTATTTTGAGCCTATGTGTGTCTCTGCACGTGAGATGGGTCTTCTGAATACAGCAACCTGATGGGTCTTGACTCTTTATCCAATTTGCCAGTCTGTGTCTTTTAATAGGACCATTTAATCTGTTTACATTTAATGTTAATATTGTTATGTTTGAACTTGATCTTGTCATTATGATATTAGCTGATTATTTTGCTCGTTAGTTGATGCAGTTTCTTCCTAGCATCGATGGACTTTACATTTTGGCATGTTTTTGCAATGGCTGGTACTGGTTGTTCCTTTCCAAGTTTAGCACTTCCTTCAGGATCTCTTGTAGGGCAGGCCTGGTGGTAACAAAATCTCTAAGCATTTGCTTGTCCTTAAAGGATTTTATTTCTCCTTCACTTATGAGACTTAGTTTGGCTGGATATGAAATTCTGGATTGAAAATTCTTTTCTTCAAGAATGTTGAATATTGGCCCCCACTCTCTTCTGGCCTGGAGAGTTTTGCCGAGAGATCTGCTGTTAGTCTGATGGGCTTCCCTTTGTGGGTAACACAACCTTTCTCTCTGGCTGCCCTCAACAGTTTTTCCTTCATTTCAACTTTGATGAATCTGACAATTATGTGTCTTGGAGTTTCTCTTCTCGAGGAGTACCTTTGTGGTGTTCTCTGTATTTCCTGAATTTGAATGTTGGCCTGCCTTACTAGGTTGGGGAAGTTCTCCTGGATGATATCCTGCAGAGTGTTTTCCAACTTGATTCCATTTTCCCCCTCACTTTCAGGCACATCAATCAGACATAGATTTGGTCTTTTCACATAATCCCATATTTCTTGTAGGCTTTGTTCATTTCTTTTTCCTCTTTTTTCTCTACACTTCTTGCTTCATTTCATTCATTTGATCTTCAATCACTGATACTCTTTCTTCTAGGTGATCGAGTCGGTTACTGAAGCTTGTGCATTTATCACGTAGTACTCATGTCATGGTTTTCATCTCTATCAGTTATTTTAAGGTCTTCTCTGCACTGATTATTCTAGTTATCCATTCGTCCATTCTTTTTTCAAGGTTTTTAGTTTCTTTGCGCTGGTCACGTAGTTCCTCCTTTAGCTCTGAGAGGTTTGATCGACTGAAGCCTTCGTCTCTCAGCTCGTCAAAGTCATTCTCCATCCAGCTTTGTTTTGTTGCTGGTGATGAGCTGCGTTCCTTTGGAGGGGGAGATACGCTCTGATTTTTTAAATTTCCAGCTTTTCTGCACTGCTTTTTCCCCATCTTTGTGGTTTTAGCTGCCTTTGGTCTTTGAGGATGTGACGTACTGATGGGGTTTTGGTGTGGGTGTCCTTTCTGTTTGTTAGTTTTCCTTCTAACAATCAGGACCCTCAGCTGCAGGTCTGTTGGGGTTTGCTGGAGGTCCACTGCAGACCCTGTTTGCCTGGGAATCAGCAGCAGAGTCTGCAGAAGATAGATATTGCTGAACAGCAAGTGTTGCTGTCTGATTCTTGCTCTGGAAGTTTCGTCTCAGGGGTGTACCCAGCTGTGTGAGGTGTGAGGTGTCAGTTTGCACCTAGTGGGGGATGTCTCCCAGTTAGGCTACTCAGGGGTCAGGGACGCACTTGAGCAGGCAGTCTGTTCTCAGATCGCAACATCCGTGCTGGGAGAACCACTGCTCTCTTCAAAGCTCAGTTGAAAATGTAGAAATCACCCATCTTCTGTGTTACTCATGCTGGGAGCTGGAGGCTGGAGCTGTTCCTATTCGGCCATCTTGGGCACCCCCTCTCTGAAGCCTATTCTTTACATATCCACATAGCAAAACACTTTGGAACTTTCTAGCTTTTATCTGTTATAGATTTCTATTTTAATTTCTATATGGTCTTTTTTTATATGATTTTTATTTTAAATTTGCTAAGCTGTATTTTATTGTCTATAATGTGTTTGCTTTTAGTGAATGCTCCATGCAAGCTTAAGAATGTGTATTCCATGTTGTTGGATTAAATATTCTATAAAGACAGGTGTGGTGGTGCATGCCTGTAGTCTCAGTTACTTAGGCGCCTGAGGCGGGAAGATCATTTGAGCCCAGGATTTCAAGTTCAGCCTGAGCAAAATAGTAAGACATTGTCTCTTTAAAAAATTAAATTAAAATTAAATATTATATAAATTTTCATTAGATTTAGTTGATGTTCAATTGAACTATATAATTCCAAATTTTCTGCCTGCTGAATCTGTCAGTTACTGATGTAAAGGCTTAAATTGTCCCACTATAATAGTGGATTTCCCTATTTCTCCTTTTATTTCTATCAGTTTTTCAACACTCATTTTTGATGCACTGTTGTTAGGTGTAAACACATTAACAGTGGTCTCTGTAAATAAATGATCCCTCTATCAATATGTAATGTTCCTTTTTATCTCTAATCATTTTACTTGCTCTGAAATATGCTGTATCTAAAATTGATGTAGCTACCCTAGATTTCTTTTTATGTATTTTAGCATGGCATATTCTCATCTCTTTACCTTTAATCTATAATGCATCTTTATAATTAAAGTAAGTTCCTGTAGATAGCATATATTTAGTATCCATTTTGATGGTCTAGTATGTGTTATATATATCAATAACATTTAAATTTAAATTATTGGCATAGTTGCATAATATCTACCGTATTTGTAACTGTTTTATATTTGTTGTTCATCTTCCTTTTTTCTGCCATATTTTTCATTCTCTGGTTTTAATTAAGCATTTTACATAATTTATTTTTTAGTTGTTTATTCAAAGCAGGCAATATACGTTTACAACTAATCTCAGTCTACTTTCAAATAACATACTACATCATAGGTTGTTCAGGAAAATTATAGCTGAGTAGTTCCAATTCCTCCCTTCTGTCCCTCACCACATTATTGTCATATATTTCACTTAATGACAAAATATTCAACAAACTATATGTTCAAAATAAGAACTAAAAAAAAAAAAAGATTTTATTTTACCTTTTTTTTTCTTTTCAAATGGCATTCCTTTTTCAGATTTGAATTTCTAAGCTATATCATTTCCTTTCCCTCTGAAGAGCTTTTTAACATTTCATGCAAGGCAGACTTACTAGTGACAAATTCTCTCAGATTTTGTAGATCTGAGAAAATCTTTATCTCCTCTGCACTTTTGAATAATAATTTTGCTGCTTATAGAATTTTAGGAGGTAGGGTTTTTGTTTGCTTTTAACATTTTGAACATTTCACTCCACTCTCTTCTTACTTTCATGGTTTCTGAAGAGAAGCTTGATGTTAACTTTTAAAATTGTTACCCTATATATGAGGTTTTTTTCACCTTATCACACCCCTGCCCTCTTTAAAGATTTTCTCTTTGTCTTAGATTTTCTACAGTTTGAATATATGACTAGGTACAGATTTTTATACTTATCCTGCTTTGCATTCTCTGAGCTTCCTTGACATATGGTTTTGTGATTGTCAACAATTTTGGAAAGTTTTCAGCCACTACACCTTCAAATATTTATTCTCTTCCTTGTTGTTTTTATATTCCCATTTCATATATGGTACACCTTTTGTAATTGTTTCAGATCGTTTAGGTATTGTGTTTCATATTTTTCATTCTTTGGGAAGTTTCTGTTACTGTCTGCTCAAGCCCACTGATTATTTTCCTGTCTGTGTCTGATGTCTGAGTTATTCTTCATCTCTGTTATGGTATTTACAATTTATACCAATTTCTTTGATTACCTCTTAATAGTCAATCTCTATTAGATTCTTTAGTATATAATACTTATTTTAATTTCCTGGTCTCATAATTTCAAAATCACCTTCATGTCTCACTTTGGTTTTAATGCTTGCCCTATGTTTTCAGACTGTTCTTTTCACCTTTTAACATGCCTTGTACATTTTTACTGAATGCCGGAAATGATATATTGCCTAAAAGGAACTGAGGTAAGTAGAACTTTACAGTGATGCTTTATGTTTATCTGCTATGAGACAGGTTCACTTTGCTATTTGCTGTATCTACAGGTGTCAGAGGCTAAAATTTACTCTAGTGTCATTTTTGTTGCCCTGTTGATTCTGTGTTTCCATAGGAATTTCTTAAATAGAAACTGAGTCTTGCAATTATTTTCAGCTGTAATCTCTCGTTATTATACAGGAATCCTATTTTTGTTGTGGTAAAAATTTGAGGGAGAGGAAACATTCTATAATTATATGATTGGGTATCAGTCTTATAATAATTATCTGCCCGAGTGCAATGACTTTTCTAAATGATTCTCATCTTTTAAATTTTAGCCCATAGTGACAGAAAAACTGGAGAGGGCTGGAGATGACCATTTCCTTTCTCCCACATTGAAGGCAGAGGAAGCTGGAGTTGGGTATTTCTCTTTCCTCATGCTGAAGGTTAGTGAGGTCTAGTGTTGTGTACTTCAATTCCCCACATTGTTTAGGCTCTGTAGAAGAGTTTCCTTTGAGTGCAGGCCCTTTTTAAGGATTACCAACTGTTTTGGTTTTATTTCTAAATTAGCCACTTTTCTCCTTTTCTTCTGGATGTAGAGAGGGATCCGTCTCACATCTTTACAGTTAGAACCTGGTGGAGCTCCTGAAGGTAAAACTCAAAAAATATATGGGGAAGCTCCCAAGATCAGGGTTCCAGGAATTTTTATCTCTTGAGCTAGCCCACAGTCCGTTACCAGCAGTTAGTCAACTATCCTTTAAGCATTCATATCCAAGGCTAGCACTCCCTCTTGCAGTGGTTTCTACTCTGGTAATATGTGCTTCTCTATATATGACTGTTACAGTTTTCAGGGCACTTACTTGACCTGTAACCTCAATTCTTTTACGGATCTAAGAAGCTGCTGAAATTCACTTCTTCATCTTTTTTTTTCTTGTTGTAAAGATTAGAGTGATACATTTCAATCTTTTTACTTCTCAGACTGAGAAGCAGAAATCCATTAAAAAAATCTTCAAAGAAACAACAAGAGTGAATATTGTAGAACAACATTTTAGAGGGGAAAATTAATAACACTTTAAAACTTACAATTCTATACTCAGCAAAAATATTATTTTAAAAGAAAGCAAAATTAGCAGCATTAACAGACATACAAAAAGCTGAAAGTATATATTACCAGCAAACACAAATTTCGAAAAATATTAAAGTCTTCCAGACAAAAAAATTACTGGATAAACAAAATGGACTAAAGTACACTCAAAAAAGTAACAACATGGATAATTATTTAGTTTTTTGGTGTATGAGGTAAACATCTTTAAAGTATAATTGACTGTTTAAACAAAAATAGAAATGTACTCTGGAATTTATAACATATATATATTATAAAAAGCTATGACAGCAATAGTATAAAGGCTAGGAATTGAGACACAGAAGTGCATTATTACAAGATTCTTGAACTACATTTGAATTGATATGCTCTTACTTAAAGGTCAAATTACTAAGATAAACATTTATATTGTAAACTCTAAAGCAACCACATTAAATTAGAGTTATTGTTAGGTTTGCAGAGATTGAAAACAAAATAACCTAAAAGGCACAAAAACAGGAGAAAACAGAGAAGCAGAAGACAAATAGTTGGCATATTGAAATTCACCACATCAATTATCACATATAATTAATCATTGGAGAATGTCTGATTGAAGAATAAGATACCAGTAAATGCAGTCTACATTGAAGCATACTTTTAATATAAAGACACAAATAGGCTAGAAGTGAATTAACCAGCGGAAAAAAAACTTGTTAACACTAATCAAAAGAAAGTTGGAATGGCTCCATCAATATTAGAAAAAATAGATTTTGAAGCAAATAAAATTGTCTGAGATTTTATAGCAATCAAGTGTTGGGTTATCAAGATAACATACAAATTCTGAACATATATGCAATTATTATAACACAACAAATAAAAAAACCTAAGGATATAGAAAACTTGAATAATGATTTCAACAAACCTGACCTAATTTAAATGTATAAGACATTTGATGCAACAGCAATAGAATGAATATTCAAGTACACGTAGAGCATTTACAAAGTGAGAACCATATTCTAAGACAAAAGAGTTTAAGTGAATTTAAACAGATTCGACTCATACAAATAATGTTCTCTGATAGTAAAATTAAATTAGGAACCATTAACAAAAGATCTCTGAAAAATTTCCATATACTTGTAAACCAAATGATATACTAATAAAGAACTTATGACTCAAAAATATTCACAAAGAAAATTAGCATTTTCAACTAAAAATGAAAATACAAAGTCGTGGAATGCCACTAAAAAAATGTTTAGTGGGAAATTTATAGCATGTTACTAAAAAAAGGCAGGTCTTAAATTAATGAATTAAAAGAAAGGAAGTAATATGACTAAGAGCCAAAATAATTTAAACACAACCCAGAGAAACCCTAATGAGAAAAAATAAAAGCAAAAGCTAATTGTTTGATCAATAGAGTGGTTTCCAGTCATAATGAGAAAAATATGAGAGAAGGCACTTCACTTATCTTAGCCAAAAGGCCGAGAAGCGATGAGAGAAGGCACTTATTAGCAACACCTGGATTTAGATAAGACCATAACAACAGAATCTACAGATATGAAAAAAAGTGTTAATGTAATTAAATGTATGCCAATAAAATCAACTGATTAGGTAAAATGGACAAATTCTTTGAATGACAAACTACTAAGAGTTAAAAAATGTAGAGCCTATAACTATTTTTAAAATTCAGCTTGTAGTCAGATCTCCACAAACAATATTCTAGAACCAGATGGCTTCACTAGTGAGTTCTACCAAATATTTAACAAAGAATAACAAATCTGTAATAAATTTTTGTGAGGTAGAGTTTTCATATGTACATATATATGCACACATGCACACATATATTCATACATATTTCATATAGATATATACATATATGAAAACTAGTATTTCCTACCTATGAAATATATATTTATGAAATATGAATATATATGAACTCTAAAGATTAAAAACTGTATATATACATGTCAATATATATGACATATATACATATATATTGAATAAACTCACAAATTATTTTCCCTGTTTACAGATGGCATTATTCATATTTTTTTATATCATATCTATTTTTATATATATGAATGATCATGCCATCTGCAAACAGGGAAAATTTGTCTTCCTCCTTTCCAATTTGGATGCCCTATCCTTCTTTCTCCTGCCTAATTGCTCTGGCTAGAACTTCCACTACTATGTTAAATGAAAGTGGCAAAAGTGAGTATTATTGTCTTGTCCCAGATCTTAGAAAAAAAGCTTTCCACTTTTCTTCATTGGGTATAATGTTAGCTGTGGGCTTGTCACATATGGCCTTCATTGTTTTAAGGTATATTTCTTCTTTACCCAATTTTTTGTGAGTTTTTATTTGAAAGGGACATTGGATATTATCAAATGCTTTTTCTGAATTTATTAAAACAATCATATGTTTTCTTTTCCTCGCTTGTCTTAATGGGATGTATCACATTAACTAATTTGCATGTGTTAAAACATCCTTGCATCCCTGGGATGAATTCCACTTGATTTTATAATGAATGATCTTTTTAATGTGTTGTTGAATTTGATTTGCTAGTATTTTATTTTGTATTTGTGCTTCTATGTTCATCAAAGATATTGTCCTGTAATTTTGTTGTTGTGTCTCTATCTGGTTTTGACATCAGGGTAATATTGACCTCATAGAGTACATTTGGAATTATTTTCTCCTTTTAAATCTTTCAGAGTTTGAGAAGAATGAGTATTAGTTCGTTAAATGTTTGTAGCATTGAGCTGTGGAGCCATGAGGTCCTGTGCTTTTTTTTTGATGAGAGGGTCTTTACTACTGATTCAACCTTTTTACTCAATGTTGGTATGTTCAATTTTTCTATTTCTTTGTGATTTAAGCTTAGTATGTTGTATATGTCCAAAAATTCAACCATTTAATCTACATTTTGAAATTTATTGGTATATAGTTGTTCATAATATTCTTACGATCTTTCATATTTCTACAGTGTCTGTTGTAATGTTCCCTTTTTAATCTGTGGTTTTAATTTTCTCTTTTGTCTTAGTCTAGCTAAAGATTTGTTGATATTATGTTTTTGGAAAATCACCTCTTTGTTTTGTTGATCTTTGGAATTGTTTTTTCATCTATCTTATTTATTTCTGCTCTGCTCTTTATTATTTTTTCTTCTGTTAATTTAATTTTGTGGGGTTTGTTGTTGTTCTTGGTTTTCTAGTTCCTTGAGATGCAATCATTAATTTATTTGAGATATTTGTACTTTTTTGATGTATTTATTGCTATAAACTTCCCTAGTGAACAGGCAGCCTACAGAATGGGAGAACGTTTTTGCAATCTACTCATCTGACAAAGGGCTAATATCCAGAACCTACAAAGAACTCAAACAAATTTACAAGAAACAAACAAACAACCCCATCAAAAAGTGGGTAAAGGATATGAACAGACGCTTCCCAAAAGAAGACATTTATGCAGCCAACAGACACATGAAAAAATGCTCATCATCACTGGCCATCAGAGAAATGCAAATCAAAACCACAATGAGATACCATCTCACACCAGTTAGAATAGCAATCAGTAAAAAGTCAGGAAACAACAGGTGCTGGAGAGGATGTGGAGAAATAGGAACACTTTTACACTGTTGGTGGGACTGTAAACTAGTTCAACCATTGTGGAAGACAGTGTGGCGATTCCTCAAGGATCTAGAACTAGAAATACCATTTGACCCAGCCATCCTATTACTGGGTATATACCCAAAGGATTATAAATCATGCTGCTATAAAGACACATGCACATGTGTGTTTATTGCGGCACTATGCACAATAGCAAAGACCTGGAACCAACCCAAATGTCCATCAATGACAGACTGTATTAAGAAAATGTGGCATGTATACACCATGGAATACTATGCAGTCATAAAAAAAGGATAGTTCGTGTCCTTTGTAGGGACATGGATGCAGCTGGAAACCATCATTCTCAGCAAACTACTGCAAGAACAGAAAACCAAACACCGCATGTTCTCACTCATAGGTGGGAATTGAACAATGAGATCACTTGGACACAGTAAGGGGAACATCACACACTGGGGCCTGTTGTGGGGTGGGGGCAGGGTGGAGTGATATCATTAGGAGATATACCTAATGTAAATGACAAGTTAATGGGTGCAGCACACCAACATGGCACATGTGTACATATGTAACAAACCTGCACGTTGTGCACATGTACCCTAGAACATAAAGTATAATAAAGAAAAAAAATTCAATTATCACATGTACCCAAAAAAGTACATCTAATAAGTGTCAATATAAATAAAGTAAATAAAATTAAAAAAAAAAAACCCGCTTTTTTTGTATCACAGTGGTTTCTGTATGTTGTGTTTTTATTTTCATTTATTTTAAGGAATTTTTAAAATTTACCTTTAAAATTCTTCATTGATTCATCTGTTGTTCATGAGCATGTTGTTTAATATCCATAAATTTGTTTAGTTTCCAATATTCCTTCTGTTACTGTGTGTTTTATCTTATTGTGGTCATATAAGATACCTGACATAATTTAAATATTTTAAAATTTACTGACTTGTTTTGTGACTCAATATATGGACTATAGGGAGAATATTCTATGTGTTACTGAGAAAAATGCATATTCTGCAGCTGTTAGATGGAATGTTCTGTAATCATCTGTTAGACCCATTTGGTCTAGAGTGCAGTTTAACAGATATTTCTCGTTGATATATCTGAATCATTTGTCTATTGCTGAAAGTGAGGTGTTGAAATCCCCTACTTTTATTGTGTTATATTCAGTCTCTACGGTTAGGTCTCTTAATATTTGTTTTACATATTAAGCATCTCAGTGTTGAGTATACATATATTTAAAATTGTTATATCCTCTTGGTATACTGATTTCTTTATCATGAGATAATGGCCTGTTCTTTTTAAAAATACCTTTCTTGGCTTAATGTCTATTATATCTACTATACTCCAATTCCTTTTTGGTTTCCATTTGCATGGAATACTTTTTTCTTTTCCTTCACTTTCACCCAGTATGTGTCCTTTTAGGTGAAATAAATTTCTTCTTGACAACATACAATTGGATCTTGTTTATTTTGTTTTGTCTCAATCAATTCAGCTACTTTGTTTCTTGTAATTAGAGAATTTAATTCATTTGCATTAAAGGTTGTTATTAAAAGGTAATGATTTAGTACTGCCATTTGTTACTTATTTTCTGGTTGTTTTGTAGGTACTTTCTTTTTCTTCCCTGCCTTTTTGCAGTTAAGTGATTTCCTCTATTTGTATGTTTTAATTCTTCTATACCATTTACTACGTGTGCCTATCACTGGCTTTTGCTCTGTAATTACTACAAGGTTTATAAAAATTTCTTGTAGTTATAACATATATTTGGACCTCATAATGACAACTTTTATCACAAAGAAAAGTAAAAAATATATAATTTTTATAATGCCCTTCTCTTAACCAATTAAGTATTGTCTTTAATAGTTTTGTCTTTTGGTCTTCATACTTAAGACGTAATGTATATACCACAATTACAGTATTAGCGGTTTTTCAATTTGTATTATGTTTACTAGTGAGTTTTATACCTTCAGATGTTTTCTTGTTACATGTTAGCATTCTTTTCTTTCATATTGTAAGACTCCCTTTACCATTTCTAAGATAGGACTGGTGTTGATAAACTCCTTCAGATTTTGTTTGTCCAAGAGCCTTTATCTGTTTTTCATGTTGGAAAGATAGATTTTTTGGGTACATTATTTCTGGGTACAAATAAACTGGGCAGTTTATTTGTAGTTTGCCTTCAGCATTTTAGATATATGACACCACTCTCTCCTGGTCTTACATTGTTTCTGCGGAGAAGTCTGCTAAAAGCCATATTTGGGCTCTTTTGAATGCGGTATGTTTATCTTGCTGCTATAAATATTTTTTATTGTCTTTGATTTTTGGTGACCTATGAGCTTTCTATACTTAGCTGCTGTTATCTTCCTCCAGATTTGGGAAATTTTCAGCCATTTATTTTCTTAAATATGCTTTTTAAGCCTTTTTCTCATCTCCTTTGGGAACTCCTATTATGCAGAGGTTGGTGTCCCATAATTCATATAGGTCTTATTTACTCTTTTTTTCTCTCTGCTCTGCTGATTGGGTTATTTCATGTGTTCTTTGTTCTGATTCTTTCTTCTACTTGATCAAATATGGTGTTGAAACTTTTTCTTTTTTTTTGAGACGGAGTCTTGCTCTGTTGTCTGGGCTGGAGTACAGTGGCACAATCTTGACCCACTACAAGCTCTGCCTCCCAGGTTCATGCCATTCTCATGTCTCAGCATCCTAAGTAGCTGGGACTATAGGCACCCGCCACCACGCCTGGCTAATTTTTTGTGTGTGTTTTTAGTAGAGACAGGGTTTCACCGTGTTAGCCAGGATGGTCTTGATCTCCTGACCTCATGATCCACCCACCTCCGCCTCCCAACGTGCTGAGATTACAGGCATGAGCCACCGCACCCAGCCCTGTTAAAAGTTTTTAAGGCATTTTTCAGATCAGATATTGTATTCTTTATTTCTAAAATTTCTATTTGGTTGTTTACATTGTTTCTATTTTTCAAGTTTCGATTGTTCCTGGATTGTTTTCCACATTTTTTTAGTGTTATTCATATATTGTGATTTTCTGAAGTTCTTCAAAAGTATTATTCTGAAATTTGTTAGACATTTCATATATCATTAATGTTTATAGGTCAATTACTGGACCTTGGTTGGTTTCTTTTGGTGATATCATATTTCCCTTATTTTTCACCATCCGTGCATTTTCACATTGATACCTGCAATTTTGAGGAGAAAGACACCATTTTCAGCTTTTGCACTCATATTTTTTCATGGAGTTAGGCTTTGACTACTTAATATTAGAACTTAATTGCTGGCCTGCTGTTGTTTTCAGGCTCAGTAAGATATATAGTGAGAATCAGAACTTAAATGCTGCACTGAAATTACACAGTAGTGCTACTGTTGTTTCTTGCCTAGGGGAAGTTATAGTAAGAACCAGAACTTGAATGCTGCCTTGCCATTGTTTCCTCATCATCTGGTGAATAGTTATGCAAGTGCTGAAACTCAATTGCAAATTTTTTAGTTGTTTCTATTTCGGAGATAGTTTCCACATGAGCAACCAGGCTTTGTGGAAAATCTGGCCAGGAATTCAGGTCTTCCTGAAATCATGCTCCATGAAGAACTATGGCAGCTACCAGTCTCTTTAGGATGGCTGACAGGGACACAGAGCAGTCACTAAGATCCACACACCAGTTGCTGTGATCATCGCTTTTAGTCCCCACTTTACCCTGGGTGGTCCAGCCCTCCAGCACTCATAATGGTTCTTGTGGAATGAGACTTAAGTGGGCTTCTCACAAAGATTCCCAAACTGGTGGGGATACTGAGCATCCACCTCCAATTTTCTTCTCCCACCTCAGAAAGCTTGGGTCTAGAAAAATTATGTTAGCATCATTATGCCAGCTTGGGAGAGAAAGTGGTACAATTTGAAATGACAATTCCTTTTAATAATTCTGGCTTCTCTTGATTCTGTGCTCCCATTGGATTTCTCTACTTCTCTCCTGAGTTCTCATGAATTCAGGGTGATATTCTTGTCTTTGAATAATTTTAACTTTTACTTTTGTGGCGGGAAATGATGCCAGGAGATCTTCTATTCTTCCATCTTCCAGAGAGTTTTAACCTTTAAGTGCTGCAATAATTTATCATCATTGATAACACAGCTCAGGTTCACGTACACCATTTGTGAGAAATGACTAATTTCTGCTTTAATACTCTCAGGACCTAAAACCTAAGGATATAAAACTGTGACATCAAAAATCTATGCTCAATTAATGTAGCACTGTAATTTACTAAAAGTACATTTTATTTTGAATTGAAATGTATCTCTGTGTAAATTTTATCCATCAATCTTAATCATACTCCCTTGAAATATCATAAAACATAACAAGGATTAAAGAGTGTGATCTCTGGTTTCAAATCTCAAGTCAACTATTTCCTGGTATTCCCTTAGGCAAAAATATTGAACTTGGCTCTGCCTCAATTTTGGAGTTGTTCTTATAATTAAAAGTCATGATGAGGTAATTCATTTGGATCAATTGGTTTATAAGCACTATTCTCTGATTCAGGCTGATAATCAGAAGTGGGAGTTTTTTGGTGGTTTAAGGAAGTTTTTAATAACTATCACTTGATGGCTGGCTTAAGAAAACAATCCTGGAATTTTCATTCTACAGCAGAGGCTGATAATCTTCATTTTCTGTGGAAATGCTCTTGTTTTGTATCTCCAGAAGCATATGCAAGTGACCTTTTGCACTGAGTAGAACAACTTTTTACAAATTGTCTAAGGTGGTAGTGGCAGTGTGAGCCTGAATGGTTTCTAATTTACAATTGTTGGTGTCTCCCCATTATGTGACCTCTCCTATCTCAGCTGGGCCTCCACTGGGACGTCCATGGGACACTTGCTTAGGAGGAAGCTGAGAAAGCCTATATAAGTTAAGAAGCATGCTCACTATTAGAACTGACAAAATGACTTTCCTTCTAGACTGAACTCTGTAACCTCACCTATTGGGGTCTCATTGGGCTTTCAGAAAGAATTTGACAAGTACATGACAGAATCAGTAAATATAAATCAGCAATAAAGATTCTTTTTGGTAGAGAAGTATGCCTGTGCCAAGTACTACCTTGAATATCTCTTATACTTTTTGTTATCTATTTGAATATATATTGGTCTCTTATTTTGGAACAACAAAATCATAACTGAATAATGTTGAGTTTTCCTCAGGCCAGTCAGTATCATTTATAATCCAGATTATCAGGACTAAGAATTATAATATTTATGATACTTAGACTTTGTATAGCTTGAAACAGGTCTATTTTTTAGAAAGAGGAAATATTACTAAAGATTTTATTAAAATTGTTTCTCATTGGCTTTCTCCTGTTATGAGGTCTCTTATTTGTCATTGAAGAAGTTTCACAATAATTTTTGTTTTGTCCTGGCAAAATAACCACATGGTTGTGTGAACCATATTTCATTTTAATCCAGCTCTTCTGGTGGGTGTTTTATGAACCCATGACTATCATAGGAAATGCCACCATCTGGAAGAGATTCTCCCAAATTTAAGTACAAAGTCTAAGTGAAGATTTATTATTCCATAAATAAGTAGTTAATTATCTACATAGAATCCTCCTGACATGGAAGAAGTTATTTATATGTAAATCTATAAATTACATCTACTCCATTCTTCACAAATATAGCAACCATTTGTTTCATTTACTATACCTAGATAGCTTATTTTTGCATTTCTTGTGTGAGTAATGAAATGGATAATCTGTAGTGAAACAGTGCTTACCAGAACTTTAGTCACATACCTTTCCTGATGCCTTGTTATATAAGAGTTGAATCACCAAACAGTTTTAGATTTCATTTTTTATTGCTTTCCAGTCTAGATTTTAGATCTTCAAAACTGCACTGAGCTAAAGATGGCTGCTTCAGTAGTCACAGCATAATTATAAATTCCTCAGTGTCTGGAGGAATTTGTTATAAAATTTGGTGTTAGGTGATTTTGAGAATGGACCAAAGAATTAGGTCTTGTTTTCTGATAGCATCCGAACCAAAGACAAGGGTAATTTTATGATTAGGTACAGCAATTTTTTATTTAGGAATGGTAGGTGCAGTGTAGGACTAAGGCCATAATTGATAAGGAGAAGCAGTTACTTAGGTTCCGTGGAAGAAAGAGATGTTTGTTCACTTTTGTCATTGTACAATGCTAGTTTTTGGCAGTGCTCCCATATAATAATGTGTCATCCTGTTTTGTCTCAATGCATCAGAATCACAGAGTTATCTTATTTCTGTTGAATAGTGACCACCGTGGTCAGGCTCTTAGGGCTAGGCTAGGTACCAGCTGGCAGCTTAGAAAGTTGGCCAAATTAGGTGGAGAAACCATAGTACTCACCTGGGGAACTGAAGTTAAGAAGAGAGCTGAGTCAATTATGTGGGCCAAAACAAGAAACTCAAACAGATTAGAAAATCTCTAGATGCCAGGAGGATTTTGATTTAACAGGAAATCAAGTGTTTTCAAACTGCTTCAGTTTTGTAAATAATTAAGAATAGGGCTTCTGGGATCTATTGCTAAATCTTTCAATGAGTCAGTGCTACTTCGCATACCTGAGCTACCAAGCAACATACTTATTTTGTGATATGTAATCAAAATAAGACTTTCAGTTGGGAGAAAAATCTAATCCTTAAAACATCCAAGTATCTAGTCAATTTTATTTTGGTTACACATAACATCTACTATCCCAAATGTTGGGAAACACAAAATATCCAAATTACAGACAAAATATCAGTTTCTCATTTAGTTACAAGGTCTACATTTGAGTGAAGTCATGGTCCACCCTGAAATTGTGATATCTATTTAAAATATCTAATGTCAATCACCCTTTAAACAAATTAGTGCAATATTCCTACTCTTGTTTGATCTCTAGAAGAATGAAAGATAAATAAATTGGTTGATGGTTCTTGATTTTGTAACCATTTGGCAGCTAACCCAAAATGCAATCTGTGTCTATTATATTCTTCTTCTAAATCCATTCACACCCTTCAAAATGTCACAACTAATCACCCTGCATCTCCAGCCTCCAGAGAACAGAAACTTCACACCCTCAATTTCTTCAGTCATAGAGCTCTGTACAGTCAAGCATATAATCAGCCGTTTGTTATATACTTTGGAAATTTCATAGTCAAAACAAACAAACAAAAAAACCTAGACAACTAAAGGATTATTTGAATAGAAACGTTATTCTTTTAAACAGATTTTCCCATTCTGCATGTTCTTTCAACCTCACATTTTCCCTTTCTCTAACCTAACATCTGAAATCCACACACAACTATGTTCATTTGTTTTTAGCAGCACTGCTTGATCTACTTTGGCTTTGATGTTCATGCAGTCTATAGGATGGAGTAAATGAAAAATGAAAATGGAACAATGACTTCAGCAGAGGGACCCTGTGCATGAATTTAGACCATATGCCAAATAAGGTTCAAATGAATAATTATTAGCTACTGACGCCTGTAATGTTCATGTCTGAATTATTGAAGTCCTTAATATAATGGGATCTTAACTGGTCAGAAAAAAATATTTTTATATCTTAATAAACTTAAGATTGAATAAAATATCTATTAATACCAAATTCTTTATTTCTACCATTGTAATCACAAATTATACTTATTTTGACTTCAACTGAATTAGGTAATTAGGAAAATGTAAGAGATCCTGACATAGACATTTAAAGAAGACTTCTCAAATCTGTCCACGTCTGATCTTTGTTTCCTCTGTGCCCTTAGAACTTAGGAATTACTTACTTACCTGATGTTCCACAACAGCCATGAGTTACCCTGATGTGAACCAGGAGGTCTAACTCGGGGGTACTCCTAATCAGTCTGTCTTTCACTTCTTAGAATGTTTTCGTAGTTCTGTCTGTTACTCACAACCTAGAAGTTTACTATATGGCAATCAGGAAAACAGGATTTATTTCCTGTTCTTTATCTTGCTATCTACATGATCTTGGGTATATCTTTCACAGTTATGCAGTTGGGTCCATGGCCTGTTTTTTTCTTTTCTTTAAATTGAAATGATATAGTGGAATCATATTGATTATTCTGAAATTAGGGATAGAGGAGATGCCGTGGAACCGGAGAGTTGTAATATGAGAATTTCAGGAAAGTTTGTGTATGGTAGAAATAAAGCAGGGAAGAGTCTCTTTGTTTGATTTATTCTAGCAACATTTGAATTTCAAATCTTAAGTGAAAGTGTATATTTGTATTTATCAATGCTGGAATTGTACATAGATTGAGAACCACTGGACTAGCTCAGCTTTAGGATATCTTCTGGTTCTCCTTCTCTCTCTCCTCTTTTGGTAGTTTGTATAATTTACTTCTGATCTATATATTTGTTTTCTTATTTGTAGTTTTTTTTTTTTTTTGACAACTAATTTTTTGAAGGCAAGGATTCAGTCTTCCTGTTTTGCACACACTATATCTTGCACATTGCTGGGGTTCAGAAAGTGATACCCAAGTATCATGCTTTGACATGCTGAGTACTTTATAAACAGAAAGATACTGCGGCTGGGCACAGTGGCTCACGCCTGTAATCTCAGCACTTAGGCAGTCCAAGTGGGAAGATCACTTGAGCCCAGGAGTTCAAGACCAGGCTGGGTAAAGTGAGACTCTATTTCCATTTTAAAAAAAATTAAAAATTAGCCAGGCATGATGGTGTATGCCTGTAGTCCCAGGTACTCAGAAGGCTGAGGTAGAAGCATCAAGTCTCCCAACTTTCTGTGTAAAAGCTGGCTACAAAGAAATTCTTCGAGCTCCCTTGTCTAACGGTAGGTCATAGGACCTTTATTCTAGGCAGAGTCCTGCCATATACCCAAGAGAAAGGAATGCCACACAGAAAGACCAAGCAAAATCTGAAAAGAGGCCTTGCAGAATGTCTTCATGTAGCCTGTCACCATTAGATCATTTATTTTTTTCAATTGTATTCCTACATGGATGTCCATTCTTCATCAAACCTAATCACAAAAATAGACAATTTTCTCTGGGTCTTAACTTCTGAAAGCCCCCATGTCATGTAAAACTTTGGTTAATTACATCTATTACGCTTTTCTCTTGTTAACCTGTCTTTCGTTTTAGGAGTATGAGTTGTAACTCCTATAATGGTAAGAAAAGGTATCACACCTTTCTTTTCTATTCCTAAAACACTAATCACTTGGTGAGATTCCCTGGAGGTCCCCTGGTGGGTTCCTCTGACAGGGAAGCAAGATTTTCCCAAGGATGAAGGATGAAAACCCAGGAGGCCGAGTATTTGCCTTGACTCTTTTCTTTTACTATTTTCCCTAACTTGCTTATTCACTGTGAGCATCTATGTTTGTTCTTCCCCTTTTTTCTGTTTCAGCAAATGTTCAGTGTCTTCACTTGTCCTTAATTACGTAACACTTAATCTAAGGAAATAACTGATAAATTCATTAGCACTGCATTTTAAAAACTAGTAAAAAAAAAAAAAAAAAAGCCAAGTGCTAACTGTTTCATGGGGTATTTTAGCTTTCTAATGAAAAAGTATTCACACTAGTTGAGAAAATGTTCCAATGGTAAGATTTCAAGTATAAGTAAGGTCAGAGGAAAGAAAGTTTTGCAAATACAGAGGTCTTGCTGAAAATTCAGAAGTGATAGGATGTAAAAAAAAGAAAAAAATATCTGGGATATTCTAGGACACTTAATTTATTGTTAATAATATATTTTATTTTTATTAATGAAGAGAACTTTTTATCTCCACTCAAGAAAAACCCCAAGAAACTGGAATTTGTGCTAAAAATTTTAAGCAAAATTAGATCAGAATTTCGCTCAGTTTGGGCATCCTTAATAAAAATGTAAGGAATTATTTTTATGAACCAAAGTTATATATGTTTAACTCCTTCAAACATGTATTTGATATCAGAAAGCAGATGTGGAGAACTACATGTGTGTTACTATTTTGAAATTGTGATGGGCAATAGGCAGAAAAAAATGTATAATATAGTATGTGTAGACAATTTAATAGCTTTTTAAAAATATTTTTATAAAATCTGTCAAATTTTATGAAATTTACATTGAAAAAGTCTAAGATTTCTAAGTGGTCTATTAAAAATGTATAAGTTTATTTGTAATAATCTATGTATTAAATGTCACTAAGGGCTTAATGTATGTAATTTATCAGATTACTTGGGTTTGAGCTCTTTGTGAACTTCAATGGGCATGGAAAATTGAAATAGTAAAAGGAAAAATAAATGTATTGGTTCAGACGTTTTAGTTACCTATGAAATCATCATCATCATCATCATCATGATCACTCCAAATGGCTTAAGCAACAAAGTAAGTTTCAGCCACTGAAATACTAAAGACTGGGGTCAGGCTGGCCTTCATCTCACAGCTGACTTCCCTTATAGTGGCATTTGCAGGGTCTATCCATGTACATATCAATGCCCAGAAACAGAGACCTTCTAGCTTCCTCTGAACTACTGAAAAATTGCTACACTTTTCTCTGATCCTTACCTATGACCAGGGGAATATCAAATTATCACCCACCTCTGAACCATCCACTGAGTAAAATAGATGAATTTAATTGGCTTAGCAAATCAAGATTCTTGCCAAAACTAGGCAGATGTGAAGACTGGGCTATAACTGGAAGGCATGAGACACAGATGTAGGGTAGGCAATCTCACGTCTACTACACATAGTATAGGTTTCTACTGAAGATGGCAGCTGATAGGTGGTGAGCAATAGAAGCAAAAGAAATCAAAGCCCTGGCAAAATGAAGAAAGTGTCCTTATCTTGGTCTCTGGGCTAGAGGCTTGGGGACCCTAAAAGAAAGATTGTCCCTGAGAAGCAAGCAACATTCTTTGTCACTTAATTTCTTCTCATGATTACCTCATTTGTTACTAAAACTCATGTACAGCCTCAATAAGGAAATGTGTCTTGGGATCACAGCCCTGAAAGTATTGTGATTATCTTTACTGTGTTAGCAATAGGTTGGTCTCACTGTAAACTAACCTATTAGGAAACAAAATACCCTTCATTTTCATAAGACATAATCAAAGAGTGGCTTTTTATTTTGAAATAATTTTCACTTGAAAAATATTAACCATTATGATTATGAAGGATTTGTGATAGCATTTGTTGAGTGCTTAATGTCAGGTACTATTGATAGTATTTTTATACGCATTATCTTAATACTCACAACTACCTGATGAAGTAGGTCTACCATGTCTCTCTTTTTCCAGGTGTTTTGAAGCATAATTCATTGCCATACAAGTCACACTTTGTTGGGATACAGTTTTATGACCTTTGGCAAATTCATAAAATCATGTAATCTCAGTCCAGTCAGCAGTCTCTTTACCCCCAAAAGTTCTCTGATATCTCTTTGGCATTAATCCTTTCTCCTCTTTTAGAGCTCATCATAACCACTGATTTGCTTTGTGTCCTTCTGCTTTTGCTTTTTCCATAATACCATATAGATGGAATAGTACAACATATAGCCTTTTTAGATTTTTTTCATCTGCATAATGCTTTTGGTATTTATCCATGCTGTTATCAATGCAAACATTGGGATGTTATCGGTAATTCATTTTTAAAGGAATTCTTGAATAATATCACAGCATATGGATGCACCAGAGTTTATTTTCCCACTCACAAAGTAATGGATATTTGGATTTTTTTTTTTGTGATTATGAATAAAGCCAGAGTAAAATATTGTCAGACATTTTTATATGAATATATATTTACTGAGACTTTTTTCATTTATCCATGGATATTATCTTTAAGTGGGATCACTGTGTTGCATAGTAGGTATATGCTTCATTTAATAATGAGGAAATCAAACAATTAATAGGTTAAATAACTAGCCCAGCTTCACATAGTAATTAGCAGAACTCCAATTTAAACAAAAGCAGTTTAGCCCCAAATTACATAGTTTTAACCATGACCTCCACATACTTGATCTAATATATCATTGTAAATAATAATTTTTTAGATTGAATGTAATTTTTCCTCTGATAACATATACCATAAACATTGCTATAGGTAAGAAAGGACCAGCAAAGATCCGAGTTTGCTCTTTTGTGGCAGATGCTGCTCTTGGTACTTTTTTTTTTTTTTTATTTACTAGTGTTGATTACCTTAATGTGAATGTTTAAAATCTTTCTCCTATGTCTAGAATTAAACATTTGCTTTGTTTCTATATAAGATTAACATCTTTTCTAGAGCAAAATACATACACACACCTTCCTTGTGAAATCTTCTTTCTCTCTAGTGGCCATCCCAAGTTTTAAGAAGGACCTCATGCCCAAAATAAAGTTAAAAAAAAGAAATTCTTAGATACCTTGGAGTCCAAACTGTTTGCCTTACAAATAAGGAATGAGGGTCTTTTGTAGGTTACTAAGTCCATAGCAGAACTCATTTTAAACTGAGGATTTTTCAGGCCTCCCCAGATTATTCTCCAAACTGATGGTCATTTCTCTTATTAAATTCCACATAAGCCAATAATCAAATATTTATTAATAATCTAATATTTATTAATGTCTACTAATATGATATTAGTTTGGTTATTTTGAAAAATACCACTAGTATCATAGTAACCATCTCCTGATAATGTTAACTCAATAACTCTATTATAACAACTTTTATTTACATTTTCTTGATCCTGTCACCTCTGAAGATGGCAATTTCAGCTTCATAGTAGGTGTCATTAAGGTCTCCAAAATTCCTGAGTTACATTCTTTATCTTTGCCTGATCACAGTATGTCAATGGAACCAGTTATACAACAGCCTACATCTACTCACAATGGTTAAAACTCTGCTTTCAAACTGATTTTAAATGTGTCCTAGTAAACATTTCCATTTCTAACCTTCTTTTTCAATACTTCTTTCCTTTTTCATGTTTTTACTATTACTCTTTCAGAACTTATTAATTGCTTTTGTGGCAGCTTTTGGCTCATGGACATTATTGAAAATCCAATCATGCTCAAATTTTACCCAGTGAAAACTGCATTGCTAACTTTTTCTCATTCCAGTAGGACTTGCATATTATTTAATAATCTTTAAACCAGGAAAGGGCTTAACATTCTCTAAAGCACTAAGAAAAACATTAGAAGTATATTATAGGTAGCTTGGATAAATGTTCCCTCAGTAGAAATCTTTATATTATAAAGATAAGGGGTATTTGGCTTTTTAAATTTCATGCTTTTTATTTTATTAAGTTCCAGAATACATATACAGGATGTGCAGGTTTGTTACACAGGTAAACGTGTGCCATGGTGGTTTGCTGCACCTATCAACCCATCACCTAGGTATTAAGCCCAGCATGCATTAGCTGTTGTACCTGATGCTCTCTCTCGCACCACCCCTTCCCAAAGGCCCCAGTGGGTGTTGCTCCCCTCCCTGTGTTCATGTGTTCTTATTGTTCAGCTCCTACTTATAAGTGGGAACATGTGGTGTTTGAATATTTGGCTTTTAAGGCTAGCTCTGCCCCTGTTCACTTTGGTTATCCACCTATTTGTGGAAGATCTATGGGAAAATTTAAAAAGATTAGCTTATTTTCCTATTTACTCACAGTCTAATGTTTGTGCATTTTAAAGTATTCTGATATAGTTCTCCGTTAAATTAGAAAATATGTAAACTAAGCTACCACTATCTGAATTAGGGAATGATTTTTCCTAATATTTATTTTTTAAATCTTTATGATTGTATTAAAAGCAATTATTAAAACAAAGAAACAAACAAACAAAAAAAAAACAAAAAACAAAAATCACACATGTGATTAAGGTTCAGGGTTCAGCAGATTAGGAGGTTTTTTGGATTTGGGTTCACTGGTTAGGTCAGTGGAAGTTTCTGCTAACTCCAGAAACATTTTAACAACTTTTGTGAGGCTAATGCAGCGGTCAGACAAAGCTAATTTATCTCCATGGCTTTCTGTTCTTCTAGGGTGACGCTTTGTCAGTTTGACTTCCCATTTAGAGGTCAAAGCAGTGCACCTTAATTGGTGGTGGGTGGAAAATGTCTTGAGCAGATTATAACCTTCAGCTTGCTTAGGAATTTGGTAACTGATGTTTGCTAAACTTCATTTGCTTTACTCCCCAACCCTCACCTCAAAACTTTGTCTGTGAACAAAGTGGAGCTGGTTTGTTATACCAACCTGCTTATCCCCATAACTAAATTATAAATCTATAAATCAACCAGTATATAATATAATATGCCTGTATGGTCAGCACTGAAAAGATCATAGGAAGTGATTTGCTAGTTAGCATGGAAGATCATATTAACTTAGGCCATAGGAACACTGCACTGTAAGTAACTACATAATGCCTTACAGGTCTAAAATGATTAAGTGATTACAAAGCATTCACAGAACTACTGCTACTACTATTTATAACAATGAGAAAAATAGTAGTTAAATGATTTTTATGTGCACTCATCACCAGGCTAAGTGACTTACAAGCATTGTCTAATTTAATCTTTACTAAAATCCCAGATTATGTATTATATTTTGTAATATAATTATATTGCATTAAAATATAATATTATCACTATTTATTTAATGGTCCTCCACAAAGTTCATATATTGAAGACTGAGGTGGTTTGGCTGTGTCCCCACCCAAAATCTCATATTGAACTGTAACTGCCACAATTCCCACGTTGTGGAAGAAACTGGGTGGGAGGGGACTGAATTATGGGGATGGGTCTTTCCTGTGCTGTTTTCATGATAGTGAATGAGTCTCACAAGATCTGATGGTTTTAAAAATGGGAATTTCTCTGAAGAAGCTCTTTGCCTGCTGCCGTCCACATATGTTGTGACTTGCTTCTCCTTGCCTTCAACCATAATTGTGAGGTCTCGCTAGCCATGTGGAACTGTAAGTTCAATAGAACTCTTTCTTTTGTAAATTGCCCAGTCTCAGGTATGTCTTTATCTGCAGCATGAAAACAGTCTAATACATTAATTTGTTATCAGTAGAGTATTGCTGAAAAGATACCTGAAAATGTGGAAGCAACTTTGAAACTGGGTAAGAGGCAGAAGTCAGAACATTTTGGAGGGCAGAAACATGTGGGAAAGTTTGGAACTCCCCAAAGACTTGGTGAATGGCTTTGACAAAAAATGCCCATAGTGATATGAACAATGAGGTCCAGGCTGAGGTGGTCTCAGATGGAGATGAGGAACTTATTGAGAACTGGAGTGAAAGTGACTCTTGTCATGTTTTAGCAAAGAGACTGGTGGCATTTTGCCCCTACTCTAGATTTGTGGAACTTTGAACTTGAGAGAGATGGGGATTTAGGGGATCTGGCAGAATAAATTTCTAAGCAGCAAAACATTGAAGAGGCGACTTGGACACTGTTAAAGGCATTGAGTTTTGTAAGGGAAACAGCTTAAAAGTTTGGAAGCAGAGCATAAAAGTTTGAAAAACTTGCAGCCTAACAATGTGATAGAAAACAAAATCCCATTTTCTTAAGAGAAAATTCAAGCCTCCTGCAGAAATCTGCATAAGTAACAAGGAGCTGAATGTTAATCCCCAAGACAATAGGGAAAAGTTCTCCAGGGAATGTCAGAGGTCTTCATGGCAGCCCCTCCCATAACAGGCCTGAAGGCCTAGAAACAAAACAGGGTTTCCTGGATCCTACCCAGTGTCCCCATGCTATGTGCAGCCTAGGGACTTGGTTCCCTGTGTCTCAGCCACTCCAGCTGTGGCTGAAAGGGACCAACATAGAGCTTGGCCTGTGGTTTCTGAGAGTGGAAGCTCCAAGGCTTGGCAGCTTCCATGTGGTGTTGAGCCTGCAAGTACACAGAATATCAGAATTGGGGTTTGGGAACCTTCACGTAGATTTCAGGAGATACATGGAAATGACTGGATGGCCAGGCAGAAGTTTGCTGCAGGGGCAGGGCAATCATGGAGAACCTCTGCTAGGACATTGCAGAAGGGAAATGTGGGGTCAGATTCCCCCCTACAGAGTCCCTACTGGGGTACCACCTAGTGGAGCTGTGAGTAGAGGGTCACAATCCTCCAGACCCCAGAAAGGTAGGTCTACTGACAGCTTGCACCACATGCCTGGAAAAGCTGTAGACACTCAACACCAGCCCATGAAAGCAGCCAAGAGGGAGGCTGTACCCTGCAGAGCTACGGGGGCAGAGCTGCCCAAGACCATGGGAACCCACCTCTTGCATCAGTTTGACCTGGATACCAGACATGGAGTCAAAGGAGATTATTTTGGAGCTTTAAGATTTGACTGTCCTCTTGGATTTTGGACTTGCATGGGGCCTGTAGCCTCTTTGTTTTGACCAACTTCTCCCATTTGGAATGACTCTATTTACCCAATGCTCATACCCCCATTGTATATAGGAAGTAACTAACTTGCTTTTGATTTTACAGGCTCATAGATGAAAGAGACTTGCCTTGTCTCAGATGAGATGTTGGACTGTGGAGTTTTGAGTTAATGCTGAAATGAGTTAAGACTTTGGGGGACTGTTAGGAAGGCATGATTTGTTTTGAAATGTGAGGACATGAGATTTGGGAGAGGCCAGGCTGTTTCCTCACCCAAATCTCATCTTGAATTGTAACTCCCACAATTCCTACATGTTGTGGGAAGAACCTGGTGGGAGATGATTGAATTATGGGGGCAGGTCTTTCCTGCACTGTTCTTGTGAATGAGTCTTACGAGATCTGATGGTTTTAAAATGAGAGTTTCCCTGCACAAGTTCTCTTTGCCAGCCGCCATCCATGTACGATGTGACTTGCTTCTCCTTGCCTTCTGCCATAATTGAGAGGCCTCTCCAGCCATGTGGAACTGTAAGTCCAATAAACCTCTTTCTTTTATAAATTGCCTAGTCTTGAGTACTTCTCTATCAGCAGTGTGAAAATAGACTAACATAAAAGCCTTAGCCCCTAATGTAATGCTGTTAGGACATAGGACTTTGAGGAGGTACTTACATTAAGATGAGATCATGAGGGTGAGGTCATCAGGCTGGGATTAGTGTCCTTATAAGAAGAGACAGGAGAGGATATTATGTCTTGCTCACTGCCCCTCGAGCCCTTTTTTTTCTTTCTTTTTTTTTTTTTTTTTTTTGCGCTATGTGAGGATACAGCATAAAGGCAATCAACCACTCATTAAGAGGGCCTTCACCTGAACCTAACCATTCTTGCATCCCAATCTTGGACTTCCCAATCTTCAAAGAGTAAAAAGAAATTTGTGTTGTTTAAGCAACCCGATTCCCTATCTATGGTATTACATTATAACAGCTGAGCTAAGACATTTCATTATTTGTATGGGGAAACTGAGATTAGACAGGCTGAAAAAAAATTTATAAAACTCACGTAGGTAGTAATGATGCCAGTGGAGACAGAGTGTAGGCCCAGGCCTTAATGGATCAAAAACCATGTTTTATTTTGGGTTTTGTGTGTGTTTGTGGTTTTTTGCACAGAGTTAGGTACAGCGGTGCTAAGGACAGATGTCACAACCCCATAGTCTCCTCCCAAAAACTTTCTGTGGAACATAGGAAGTGCCAAAGTTGAGATATCACTCCATTTGTTTATTCATTTACTCAATTTTTGACTTTTCATATAAGACATACTAGTGTGGAAGAAGATGCGTCTAATACATAAAGGCAACTATTAAAGCAGAAAAGATACACTATAGAATGCTGGCAATTCTACTTTTGTTTGCACTTGACACTTTTCCTGTATGACTCATACTATTCTATGTAACACTATATTAGTCTAAGTAATTATCCTTTTTTGGAGTGAGGGATGGGGTGGCAAGGCCTTGTAATGTTGCCCAGGCTATACTTGAACCCCTGTCCTCAAGCAACCCTCCTACCTCAGTCTCACAAAGAACTGGAATTATAGGCATGGGCCTCTACTCCTGGCCAGCAATCATCTCATATACTATTAGGCTTGTACAAATTGAGTATGGTAAACAATTTCAATCTTAGGTCCAAGTAGGGCAAAATGCTCCCCTTCTTTATCTAAGAAAATCATTGATTTTCTTTCTTTTTTCCACAATTACTCTCTTCTATTAACACGACTTTCATATTTTCTTATGTCATGCAGGTTCCAAAGCGTATTTGAGCAGGGAGAAAAGAGAATCAGTGCACTTGAAGATAAGACAATGGAAATTGAGTCTTGGAAACAAGAAAAGAGATGGAAGAAAAGGGAACAGATCCTGTGGGACAGAGCAAACAGACCACCTCGTGCATTGTGGGAATCCCTGAAGAAGAAGAGAAAGAAAATGGAATAAAATACCAAAGAAATAATGGCTAAAAACCTCTTAAATGAAAAAGATACAAGTATGAACATGAAAAAAATTCAAAACACATCAAAATGAAATCAAAGAGACCCACACTAAGACACTTTATAATCTTTTGAAAGATAAAGACAAAAAGAGGATCTTAAAAGCAGCAAGACAAGTGACTTATATACAAGAGATCAGCAATAACATTATCAGATTTCTCATGAGACATTTTGAAGGCCAGAAGGCATTGGACTGTGAAAATCTCCCAAGTGCTAGAGAAAGCAAAAACAAAAAAACGCACAAAAACAAAACAAAACAAAATAGCCACAAAAACGCTGCCAACCAAAAATCCTACAGAAATCTGTCCTTCAAATGTAAGAAATTAAAACATTTTTAGATGAACAAAGCTGAGGGAAATTATTACCACTAGACTTACTCTACAGAAAAGTTTCAAGAGACTTCTACAAAATGAAATGAAAGAACACTAGACAGTAATTTGAAGCCATATAAAGAAATGAAGATGTCAACAAAGGTAAGAACATGAGCGATTATAAAATTAGTATTATTGTAATGGTTTGTACTTTCACTTTTTGATTTCTACATAATTTAAGAAACTAATACATTAAAAATAATTTTAAAAGCTAATTTTGTTATAGCTTTAGTTTGCAACTCCACATTTTGTGGTTTCTAAAATATAATTTAAGACTGATATATTTAAAAGAATTATCCATATGTTTGTGGCCATGCAGCGTATACCTGTGTAATTCTATGACATAAGTGACTAAAAGAGGTGAGTACAAAGCTGCAAAGTTTTTGCATGTTATTCATGTTAAGTTGATACAAAGATAATATAGAATATTATAGCTTTAGAATTTTAAATGTAATCCACATGGTATCAAGCATATATACAACAAGAAGAAATTTAAACATGTCACTACAAAATAAGCAGAAGAGGAAAAATAGAGAAAAATCAATAAACCCAAAAATTACTTCCTTGAAAAGATGAACAAAATGAATGAAACATTAGCACTAAAAAAAAAGAGAAGACTCAAATTGCTACAATCAGAATTGAAAATGGGTATATTACTCCTGTTTCTAAAGAAAATAGGACTCTGGACAATTACATAGCAACAATTGGATAATCTAGATAAAATGAACATATTTCTAGAAACACAAAATCCAGTCAGAGAAAGTCATGAAAAGATAGAAAATCTAAATAAATCTATAACTATTAAGGAGATTGAATTCATAATCAAACATCTCCTCCAAAAAAAAAGAAAAAAGAAAACAGAAAAAAAAATACCCTAAACCTGGAGCTTTTTTTGGTGAATTTATTTCTTTGTTGAATTATACTAAACAGTTAAGAACACCAGTCTTTAAGTTTTCTGGAAAACTGAACAGCAGGAAATATTTCTCGATTTACTCTATCAGGCCAACATTACTCTGATATCTAAGACAAGGACACTAATAAAATTATAGACCAAGATATCTTATAAACATGAATGCAAAATTTCTCAGCAAATACTAACAAATTTGGCAATGTATTTAAAATTATTATACACCATGATTGAATAAAATTTATTCCTGGAATTCAAGAATAATTTAACACATGCAAATTGATCAGTGTAATAGACTACATTAATAGAATATGTATTTAAAAATATGTATGTATGTAAAATTTCATCTTTGATCCCAAAGTTGTTTAGAAATCTTACTAATTCTTAAACATGAGAATTTTATTCTCCTTCTGTGTTATTTCTAATTTAATTTTGTAACAATGAATATGATCTGGTAAGATAAGATTTTAAGTGTATTTTAGCTAGCTTTGTGGTTTAGCTTGTGATCAATTTTTATAGTCTGTGTTGTTAAAAAAGAATGTATATCACGCATTTATAAAGATCAACATCCCATGTTAATTTTATTGTTTAAATCTTTCATAGCACTTTTAAACTTAATTTATTTTTTCCTTCTTGATCTATTAATATTCAAAAGATATTTATTCAGTCTCCCTTTAATCCCATCATATTTTACTGCTTTCTGAATAACTTCTACAGATCTTTCAGTTTACTAGTTCATTCTTTACCATTGTCTAATAGAAATTTAAATGTGATAATGATTAGTCATCCATCTTACATGTGAGAAAACTAAACTTTAGAGTAATTTGGCTAAGAAAGTACATTTGGTATTTAATGGTTGAACCAGAGTGAAATTATACAGGGCTTCAAAATCTATTCAGCTTTATCCCTAATACAATAAATAACATTTTGCTAAAGAATAAGAAAGAATTGGATTGATATTCTAGCAATCACATAGAGACACCTAGCTAGAATGATAATATTGGGGATTCAGCTTCATTTGAAACCAGCTGATTACATTTCTTGCCATGAGGGTTTCCGAGGTAAACTCACAACTTTGAACTCTGTATGGACCAGTTTATTTGTTCAGGGACCCTGAAATTCTATCAAAACTATGCACCAACAGGCACATGTGGAACCAATGTAAAAGTGCATTTGGGGGAGTAGGGAAGAGCTTAAGGTATTTTCCTGTCAAACTCTTCAATATTCTTGGCCTCAGAAAATAGATCAGAATAATGTATTTTTTAAAAATGCTTGCTACTCTGTAACCTCCAGATTCTTGAAAAGGGTAGATAAATTGAGACTTACTTGGAGATTTGCTTCCCTACTATTTTGCCTTTGTTAGTCAGTTTACAGAGGAAACTTATTAGCTTTCGTGATAAAAGATTCTTCATAGTTCCATCTGCAATGGAATTTTTTTTTTTACTTGAATAGCAATAAATAGAAAAATATGTGATTTTAAGCTTTTCTATACAGATTCTATCAGTTATAAAACAAACATCTGAAGTAGACTCTTTTCTGCTCCCCCTAACGTTAAAATTTCATTGACTTGCAATTTTATTGATCCTTGAGGTTACTTTGCACTTTGCTAGTATTAAGAACCCTGGGGAATGAGAAGCTATTGGAAATTCTGATTCCATTCACCAGAAATCCACCCATTCCCCCCTCTCATATTTACATCTGCCAATACTTTTCTCATTTGCTTCAGAGGGTGATAAATTTAGGCATCCTTTAGCATGCTATTCTTCATGTAATTCTATCATCCACATAAACTTTTTAACATAAGCCATTAAACATTATGAAGTTTCAATAGATGGCACCTACATAGCAGTATTGGACTATAATATTAAGTTCACTAAAGAAATCATACTTGCTGAAACTCCCTTATCCACTTGCTATAAAAGGCTATATGAGATAGAATATATCAGTATTTTCAAATTATGGCAAGTGGGATCTATTCACTGATCAATATTCTGTATTCCTTAATGCTATCTGGAAAATGCACACTAGAAATTAAACGTTTTTATTTCTTATTTTAACCTGTTATTTTAGGTCTTGAACCTTCTATTAGTCTCCATCTCCAACTGTGACCTTATTGTGTTTTTTAAGCCAAGAGCAGAATGTAATCAATCAATGGGACATGATATTAGAGTTACTGTAATCACTATTTTGATAGTTATTCCATATATATGATCAGAATAACAAGTTATGTTAAGCCACTGCTATAGATATCATAAATCTTTTGATCACGCATTTATTCATTAACTCAGTAAACAGCATAGATTGAATAGATTCTAGGTGCTCAGCACTTGGTTACATACTCAAGACACCAAAATAGTATATTATGATTACTTTGATAAAAAGTGAAAGAAATTTAACTATTCAAAATTAAGGAAAAGGGTGGAAAGTCTTCACTCACTTCTCTAGAAAATGTACAGTTAACCTTTGCTTTCAGCTATGGTGAGATCCAGTAAAATAATACTCTCCAAAGTTTACCTTATTTTCTTCATATTCCTGCTCTTCTTCCTCTACAGTACATAAACAATATGGCCATAGCATTTGTTACCTTCCAGGTTTATGTTTAACACATAATTCATAATCTCAGTTGACTTCTCTCATGATCATTCCAAAAAGTATCATGAAGGATTTTCTAATTACTACTTTTCTATATTGAGGCACATGCTCATTCTTTAATCAGACTGTGGCTAGGAGGATAAAATGTTCTGATGATTCTATTTTGGTTCATGAGTTCATCCCTAATGTTAGTATCAGAAATGTACACATTCATATTTCATAATGACCAAGAATGCAAGTGTTGGTTCTGTTAACCAGTCAGCAAAGACGGAGCTTCAAGGGCTCCAGCTGTTATGCTGTTCTTACACATACACACACTCATATACACAAAAAAGAAGTAATACATGCCAATAGACTATATATATATATTTGTTCCTGCCTTGTTCCCAGAGATGTCAAAGTTTGCCTGAGGATGTTAATTTTAACCTGACATATCATAAATTAATAGGATCTAGCCAAAAAGGTAAACGAGATTGCTCATGAAAAGTGTAGGTAACAAGAATAAAATATTTAAAATCCCTGAGGTTGGAAGGATATTGGCTTATTCAGAGACTTAACAAGAGCTAGTAAATCTAGAACACAAAGCATTTGATAGAGGATTGGAAGGTAATGCTAAAGAAACACATAGACAATTCCATGTCTGTTGTACCAGGAAATGTAGATACTTTATATTTTCATTGGAAGAAGAAATAGTCACCATTTATTATTTTAAAATACAGATATAACAATCAAATAAGAAACTTTGGAAAAACAAAATAAGATGTACCATTTATTAAGTGTATACTTCAGTAATGTTAAGTACATTCACATTGTTGTGCAACAACTTTCCTGAACATTTTCCTCTTGCAAAACTAAAACTCTATAATGGCTAATCCAATTGGGGTATAATTGACAAGAATTATACATATTTACAGTGTATTATATGATGTTTTGATATATGTATACATTGTAAAATGATTAAATCAAGCTAATTACCCATCCCTTTTTTTTTTTTTTTTTTTTTTTGTGGTGAGAACATTTTGCATTTCCTCAGTAATTGAGTATATAATTTATTATTATTAACTGTAGTAACCATGCTGCACACAGATCACCAGAGCTTATTCATCTAAAACTTTGTATCTTTTGACTAATCATTCCTCATTCCCTTCCCCCACCCCCTATTCTCTACTTGTCTGTATTCCACATACAAGTGAGGTAATACAGCATTTGTCTTTTTGTGTCTGGCTTATTCTACTTAGCGTAATATTCTCAAGGTTCATCCATGAGGTCACATAGGACAGGATTTTCTGTTAAGACTGAATAAATATTACGTTGTATATACACATCACATTTTTTTTTTTATCTATTGCTGATGGACACTTAAGCTGATTATGCATCTTAGTGTTACAAATAATGCTGCAGTGAACATGGGGCTACAGATATCTGTTTAACATCTTTATTTTATTTCCTCTAGGTATGTATGCAGGAGTAGGACTGCTAGGTAATATGGTAGTTCTGTTTTTAATTTTTTAAGGAACCTCAATGCTATTTACAATGGCTATACTAATTTATACCTTCCCACCAACCGCATACAAAGGTTCCCCTTTCTCGGCATCCTTGCCAAGACTTTATCATCTATCTTTTTGATAACAGCCATTGTAATAGGTATGAGGCAGCATGTTATTGTGGTTTTAATCTGCATTTTTCTGATTAGTGATGTTGAACATTTTTTCATATACTTGGCCATTTGTATGTTTTCTTTTGGAAAATACCTGTTGAAGTCCTTTTCCCTTTTTTAATTGGGTTTTCTTGATATTGAGATGGTGTGAGTTTGTTATTTATTTTGGAAATTAATGCTTTATCAGAAGGTTTACAAATATTTTCTCACATTCCACAGGCTTTTTTCTCTGTTTGCTGTGCAGAACTTATTTACTTTGATATAATTTCATTGTCCATTTTTGCTTTTGTTGCCTGTGCGTTTGAGGTCATGTCCAAAAAATCATTTCCAAGACAGATTTCAAGAAGCTTTTCCCTTGTCTTCTACTACTTTTACAGTTTCAAGTGTAACAATTAAGTGTCCAATGTCATTCTTCTATACATGGACACTGTTTTCCCAACACCGTTTATTGAACAGACTCTTCATTCAAAGGTCTTGGCAACTTTGTCAAATATCAATTGACAATAACTCTATTTACTTCTTGGCTCTCTGTTCCAGTGGCCTAGATATCTGTTTTTAAGTCAGTACTATGTTGCTTTGGTTACTATAACTCAGTATATTTTGAAAACACGTAATGTGATGCCCTCTGCTATGTTCTTGTTTCTCAATATTGATTTGACTATTTGTGTTTTATGTGTGTATAGTTCAATATAGGTTTTAGAATATTTTTCTATTTCTGTGAAACATGCCATTAGAATTTTTATAGGGATTGCACTGAAGGTACTGATTGCATTGGGTAGTATGGCTGTTTTAACAGTATTATGTCTTCCAATTCATGAACATGGAGTACCTTTCCATTTATTTGTGTCTTCAATATTTGTCATCAGTTCTTTAATTTTCAGCTTATAGCTTTTTTTAACCCCCTTAAATTCATTCCTAAGTGGTTTTATTGCTTTCGATGCTTTGTAAATGGGATTTCTAAAATTCTTTTTCAGATAGTTCTTTGTTAGTACATAAGGGCATGAATTTTTCCAGTTGATTTTGTATCCTGTAAATTTACTTAATTTGTTTATTAGTATAATAGTGTTTTGGTGACATCTAAAGTTTTCTGTATATAAAATTATGTCATCTGCAAACAGAAAATTTTATTTATTTATAATTTAGATGCCTTTTATTTCTTTCTTGCCTCATTGTTCTGACTTGTATTTCAAGTACTATATTGAATAAATATGGTAAAAGTGGGCATCCTTGCCTTATTCCTGATCTTAAAAAAGACTTTGGCTTTTAGTTGTTGAGTATGATGTTAGCTGTGGGGTTTTCATACATGACTTTCATTAGGTTGAGCTACATTCCATCTGTATCTAATTTGTTGCAAGTTTTTTAAAATCTTGAAAAAATGTTGAATTTTGCCAAATGCTTTTTCTGTTTCCATTAAGATAATCTTAATAGATTAAGGAAATTATTTTTAATCTTAAAATATTATCTTTTTCATTTTATTAATGTGGTATATCATATTTGATTGACATGTATTGAATCATCCTTGTCTTCTAGGCATAAATCCCACTTGATTATATTGTACAATTCTCTTTATGTGTGGCTGAATTCAATTTGCTAGTATTTTTTTTGAGGATTTTTGCATCTATGATCAGGGATATTGGCCTGTAATTCAATTTTCTTGTGGTGTCCTTGTTGGACTTTGGTATCAGGGAAACATTGACCTTGTAAAAATAATTGGGAATTTTCCCTCTTTTTCAGTCTTTTTGAGAAGTTTGAGAAGAATTGGTGCTAATTATTCTTTTTTTTTTTTTTGGAGTGCAAATACCTTTTATGCTATAGGTTTTAATTGAAAAGATCTGTGAACTAAAGGGTGTATTTTCCAAGGGCATGCTGGAAACAGAAAATGAAATGATAGAAACTTCCCATGTTTCTATCCTTCCTCTGGCATTTTCATATCCTATTTGTTTCCTGAAACATCCCATTAAGACTCTTGTGATTAAAAAGACAAAAGCAAGTATTTACAAAAGTCCATCAGGTTCCTCAGTAAAGCTGAAGTCACACACTAGAGACAGGTGGTCTGAAGGATAATTGAAGGAAGGTAGCCTGTTGGGTCCAATCTGTTCTTCAGTGAGCAGATCGAGAGCTGACCTTACATTCAGAGCATGTTTAGAATACCAGATGTAATCCAGGGTGTGCCTGCACTCCCCTGAGGTCCGGATCTTCCAGGTAGTGTATGGGGGTTCTGACTGCCCATCAGCACTCAGCAGCTTGTAGGCACTGTTCAGGTTGAGGCTGGAGGAAGCAAAGTGTTTGTAGACCTCTTCTGTTGGCTCTGTGTTGAAGTCCCCACACACAATAAGGGGAATCTTGTGTCCTTGGGTGATATTTTACAGGTTCTGAAGGAAGTCACAGCGTTGAGCTGATCGAAACCGCTCCCAGCCAGTGCCTGCTTTTAGATGGGTAACAGCGATGCAGAACTGTCGGCCTGACTCCTTGCACTCCAGGGTCTGTGCAATGGCCACCTGGTTGGTTTTCAATGTCATGGCTGTTAGCCTAATATTGGCACCGTTGTCTAGCTTGAATCGGTTTTGAAGAAAAAATAAGGCACAGCCATCTGGTCCATTGTTGTTGTATTCTACATCTAGACAAGGTGACCAGGGTTTCGGGAAAATGTGCTTCGATAGCCTAGTCTACTGAGGAGTGGTTGGAAGGTGTCAAAATAGTGGTTCACCTCTTGGAGGCACAATATATCAGGCTGGTAGGCCAGGATTTCTTCTAGGATGAGACATTTCCTTTCTTCCCATTTGAGTGCTTCAACAGGGCATTGTACAAAGTTGTCTTTGCCTTCTCCAAGAGCTTGGGCGAGGATGTTCCACTGCATAAACCTGATAGGCGGGCGGGTGGGTGCCAGGGCAATCTGTCCTCAGATCCATAAAATCCCTCTGGAACCGGGGAGGTCGGGTGTGCAGGATGGCCCTGCATTCCTCAAGAAGCTCTTTAGGATCAGTGGGCTCCAGATGTTCTGGGTCAGGTGACACCAAATACTCTGGGTGCTGGGAGGCAGCGCTGCTGTTCAGTGTCTTGGTGAGAGCACTATAGACTCTGCTTGTACTGGTTCCCATGGAACACGCTGTTCGAGAACACGACCTGGCAGTGCCAGAGGCTGCTGAGACCGCCCTAATTATTCTTTAAATGTGTAATTTGCCAGTGAAGTCATCAAGTCCTGGGCTTTTCTTTGTTGTGAAGTTTTTACTTTTTGATTCAATCTCCTTACTATTGTTTCATTCACATTGACTATTTGTAATTTTGACTTAGTAAGTTGCATGTTTCTATTAATATGAATGTATTCGTTTCTTCTTGGTCAATTGGTTGATATATAATTGTTCCTTGTGTCTTATGATCTCTTGCATTTCTGTTCTGTCAATTGTAAAGTCTTTCATTTATAATTTTTAGTGTTTTCTTAGTCTAACTAAAAGTTTATCAATTGTATCTTTTCAAAAAAAAAAGGCCTTAGTTTCCTTGATGTTTTCTATTGTTTTTCTAGTCTTTTTTTTTTTTTAATTTCTGCTCTGATCTTTATTATTGTGTTTATTCTTCTGAATTTTGCTTAATTTGTTTTCTTCTCTAGTTTTTTATTGTATAAAATTAGGTTGCTTGAGATCATTCTTTTTTCTTAATTTAGGCATTTGTTACTATATACTTCTCTCAGAGCTGCTTTTGCTGCATCCAATACATTTTGATATGTCATATTTTTATATGTCTTAACATTTTATTTTTCTTAATTTCTTATTTGACCCTCTGGTTGTTCAGAAGTGTATCATTTAATTTCCACCTATTTGAGAATTTTCCAATTTTCCTCTTACTAATTTCTAGTTTAATACCATTGTGGTCAGAAACTATTTTCAATATTATTTTAATTTTCTTAAATGTGTTAAGACTTGTTTATTGACCTCACATATGATGTATCCTGGAGTACGTTCTGTGTGCACTTTGATTTTGTAGTTTTTTTTTTTTATTATTTAGAGATATATATTTTTTTGTTTTTCCTTTCAGTTTTTCACGGTGTGCACTTGAAAAGAATGTGTATTCTGCTGCTGTTGAAGAGAACATTCTGTATATATCCAGAAGGTCCATTTGGTCTAGACTGTTTAAATCTGCTGTTCCTTTACCGATTTTCTCCCTGAATAATCTATCCACTGTTTAAAGTGGGAGTACTGAAGTTCTCTACTATTATTGTATTGCTATTTATTGTTCCCTTCAGTTCTGTTAATATTTGCTTTATGTATTTAGTTGCTCTGATAAGTTTAATATTTTAGGTTTGTTGGTACATGTGAAGGTTTGTTGTACATGTTATCACATCACCCAAGTATTAAGCCCAGTACTCAATAGTTATCTGTTCTGTTCCTCTCCCTCTTCCCACCCTCCTACTGCAAGTAGACCCCAGTGTCTGTTTCCTTCTTTGTGTTTGTAAGTTCTTATTTAGCTTCCACTTGTAAGTCATAATATGTAGTATCTGGTTTCCTGTTCCTGTGTTAGTTTGCTAGGGATGATAGTCTGCAGCTCAATTTGCATTCCTGCAAAGACACGATCTTGTTCTTTTTTATGATTGCATAATACTTCATGGGATATATGAACCACATTTTCTTTATCCAATTTGTCATTGATGGACATTTAGGTTCATTCCATGTCTTTGCTATTGTAAACAGTGCTGCAGTGAACATTTGCGTGCATGTGTCTTTATGGTAGAATGGCTTATATTCCTTTGGGTATATACCCAGTAATGGGATTGCTGGGTCAAATGGTAGTCCTGCTTATAGCTCTTTAAGAAATTACCCTACTGCTTTCCACAAATGGTGGAACTAATTTACACTCCCACCAACAGTGGATATGGGTTTCTTTTTTTAATGGTCATTCTGACTGGTGTGAGGTGGTAACTGATTGTGGTTTTGATTTCTATTTCTCTAATGATCTGTGATATTGAACTTTTTTGAGAAGTATCTGTTCATATCCTTTGCCCACTTTTGTTTTTCTCCTGTAAATTTAAGTTCCCTATAGATGCTGAATATTAGACCTTTCTCAGATGCATTGTTTCTTAGTAATTTTTCCCATTCTACAGGTTGTCTATTTACTCTGTTAAGAGCTGCCCAGCAAAAGAAATTATCAAGTTTAATTAGATTCCATTTGTCAATTTTGCTTTTGTTGTGATTGCTTTCGGTTTCTTTGTCATGAAATCTTTGCCCATTCCTATATCCAGGATGGTATTGCCTAGGCTGTCTTCCAGGGTTTTTATAGTTTTGGGTTTCACATGTAAGTCTTTAATCCATCTTGAGTTGATTTTTGCATATTGTGTAAGGAAAGAGTCCAGCTTCAATCTTCTGTGTATAGCTAGGCAGTTGTCTCAGTACCATTTATTGAATAAGGAGTCTTTTCTCCATTGCTTGTTTTTAGCAGCTTTGGCAAAGATCAGATTGTTGTAGATGTGTGGCTTTATTGCTGAGCTCTCTATTCTGTTCCATTGGTCTATGTATCTGTTTTTGTACCAATATCATGCTGTTTTGGTCACTGTAGCCTCGTAGTATAAAGTTGGGTAATGTGATTCCTACAGCTTTGTTCTTTTTGCTTAGGATTGCCTTGGCTATTCAGGCTCTTTTTGTTTTGTTTTTTGTTTGTTTGTTTGTTTCCATATAAATTTTAAAATTTTTCAAGTTCTGTGAAAAATATCATTGATAGTTTGAAAGGCATAGTGTTGAATCTGTACATTTCTTTGGGCAAAATAGCCATTTTAATGATATTGATTCTTCCAAGGAATACAGGGAGGTGAAAGATCTCTATAATGAGAATTACAAAACATTGCTCAAAAAAATCAGAGAAGATACAAACAAATGATATTTTTGTATCTAAACAAAGTTTTTTAAATGACCGTTTTGTCTATAATGTGCATAATGGGTTGGGAAAATACTGGTTCTAAGCCATTAGAATAGTCCCTGGAAACAGTGATAGTGGTTGGTTAAGTATACTGATAATGGGGATAGAAAGAAAGACATTTGAAGATATTTAGTGAAATATCGAATACATTCTAAACCTAAATTCTACGTAGAATGTAAGGAGGAGAAAGGCATCAGGAAGGACTTCAGTTTTTGTGGGATCATAGCAAGGGAATGGAAAATGAGTAAATTCGATGGATGGATCTAATTAATGGTAAATTATGTGGATGGAGGTTTATTTCTATGAGCTGAAGATCTGAGAAAAGCCTAGTGCTGCTGTAGCTCAAAATGTATTTTGGAGATTATAAAGAAAGAAAGATGACTATGTGACTAACTTTGAAAGTGTTCCATGTCAGCTGAGAAAGCATACAGCACATTTATTGGGGGAAAAAAGCAAAATTACAGTAAAATATGTCATTATTGAAAAGGTAATAAATTCTTACTACTTATGTAAATGTTCATATATAAGAAATGAAAGGAAAATGAGACCACCTTGTATTTGGATGATCAGAAAATTGTAGCTGGAAGAGGAAAAGCCTTGGTCAGACCAGGATTTCAGAAATAAGTATAGAATATAGTGAAAGAGCAATTTTGTTATGAAAACACAAACATCAGATTCTGCAGAGTCAATGAGTTGATTAATGTGTATGAAGATTTTAGACTGAGAATTAATGGAAGATAAAGTTGGAAAGATGTTTTAAGACCTGATAGTGAAGTGTCAGTATACCAGACAAAAGGCAAGATTTTGTCCATGAAGAAAGGGTGGGTCATTGAAAAATGGGGGGGGGGTCTAATAAGAATTACGTATCAGTCAATCCAGAAGACTATATATGCAGTGATGTTAAATCAATCCACATTCTGAGCCGCATCATGCCTACTGATGAAAAACGTATGCCTTCTGGAAATAAGGATAAATGAGTCAATATATGTAGCTCACTAAAATTTTGCCTCACTAATATGGTTTGGCTGTGTCCCCATTCAAATCTCAACTTGAATTTTATCTCCCAGAATTCTCACATGTTGTAGGAGTGACCCAGGGGAAGGTAACTGAATCATGGGGGCTGGTTTTTCCTGTCGTACTCTCGTGATAGTAAATATGTCTGATGAGATGATGGGTTTTATCAGGGGTTTAAACCACTTTTGCTTCCTGCTCATTTTCTCTTGCCGCTGCCAAGTAAGAAGTGTCTTTTGCCTCCCACCATGATTCTGAGGCCTCCCCAGCCAGGTGGAACTGTAAGTCCAGTTAGACCTCTTTTTGTTCCCAGTTTTGGGTGTGTCTTTTTCAGCAGCATGAAAATAGAATAATATACTCAGCATCCCAGGATCTACTTCAGATAGCAGTTGAATTAAGCATAGTGTACATTGACTTCTACATTGACATCATAGCATTGATTGTTCCACAAAACTTCACAAATTCTCCTGGATCTATCGTTGACCAAGACATACAGCAATAGTATTTGCTTCTTCTACCTCTCATGTGTGTGGTTATTTATGGCATGCTCACTGCTGGTGAAAGAAGCCTCTTCTTGACAATCACCTGTTTTATCAAAGTCCTCTGGCTCTATTAGCTGGGGACTCACAACTCAACCATATAGCAGTAAACTCTACCTATATTTCACTTCTAAATACTGCTTTCTTAGATTTCTAGAAACACTCAGGCTTGATCTCACCTATATTTCTACTCTAGAGAATTAAAACAAGAACAAAGTCTTTAGGAAAATTTTTTAAAGGAAGATTTACTTCTTATAGTAAAAATGTAACAGTGCAGTAAACCTGGTGTCTAAAAGGGTTTCTTCGCTAAATCATCGAATACATTTTTAAATGCAGTGTCTACTATTCCATAAAGATTCAAATGCATTATGTGCAGAATGTTTATTAGATTTTCACTAGCAAAATATGGAAAATTTTGGCAGCAGAGTTTATTTTTATTATTGTACTTATGTTTTGTTTTTTTTTTTAAAAATAATAACACCAATGTATAGGTCAGTAAGAATGTCCACATTTGTGGAAGTTTTATCTTTAGATCTTTCCACAAATGAGACTTTAGACATGTCAGCATCTCAGTCAGGGCCAAGATTAGGGTGATTCAAGTGAGGACAAGGTACTACATTAAAATATTATTTATCTCGATCTCAGTTTTCCACACCTCCTTTTAATTTGATGCCTCAGGCAAGTAACTAAATTGACTGTAGTCCGAAACAAGGAGTTTAAGAAAATGGCTTTTTAAGTTTGTCTATGACAACCTCTCATACCTGGTGATTCTCTTTAGCAATTAGTGCCAGAAATCCCACTCTACATTCAGTCATAATGCTTCTTCAGGACCGCACTGTCCTCTGGTCTGAGAGTAGCACCTCCAAGCCAGCATTTAGAAAATCAGCCTTGAATCTTGGAATAAAATTACCTAGTTTTCTAGTATCTGGTTTTGTGTGGTTGAGTGAATTTATACAGTGTTCATTAGTAATGTCACTGCTTAGAATGAGAAATATAAAACAATGGTTAACAAAGTTTAATGTACATATTAATCACTTGGGGATTTGGTTAAAATACAGATTCTGAGTATGTAAGTTTGGTGTGTGATATGGTTTAGATATTTGTGTCCTCCAAATCTCATGTTGAAATGTGATTTCAAATGCTAGAAGTGGGGCCTGATTGGAGGTCATTGGAACATAACGCCATCCCCTTGGTGATAAGTGAGTTCTTGCTGAGTTAGTTCACATGAGATCTCATTGTTTAAAATAATATAGCACCTCCCCCCACCCCCTTGGTCTGGCTCTTGCCATGTGACTCACCTGCACCCATTCACCTTCTGCCACAAATGAAATCTTGCCAACCAGAAGCAGGTGATTGGTGCCTTGCTTCCTGTACAGCCTGAAGAACCATGAGCCAATCAAACTCTTTTCTTTATAAATTAGCCAGTCTCAGGTGTTTCTTTATAGTGATTCAAGAACACACTAACACAGTGTAGGATTTAAATATGTTTCTATATATCTAACAAACTCCCATGTAGTGATGTCCCTCCATGGCTCATGCTTTGTGTAGCAAATCCCCCAAATCTGAAAGTTTTAGAGATATCCAAAGGTTTTGATTTTTTTCAAGTTACTGTATCCCAGGCAGCATCTTTTTCTTTGAAAACTCAAAATGCTGATGGATAGGGGACACATGATATTGAAAACAGACTACAGAATTACAGTGGATTTTGGCTACAACTGAACAATTCCCATACATGAAAAGTATGATCATCTCCATTAAAATATTTGTCTACCCTAACTCGTGTCTGCACCATGATAAATAATCCTTCCAACAACTAAGAGTGGCCAACCTATCATTAAAAATCGCCATGGCACACGTTTGCCTATGTAACAAACCTGCACATGTACCTTGGAACTTAAAATAAGAAAAAACCTTTGGCAAAGGTGATCTCTGCCTGTGGTACTTGTACTCTAGAGAATAATCCCTAGCAGTACTGGAAACTGAAGGTATCCTTATGGCGTCAAAACCCTGTATCACACTCACTGACAATAAAATTGCCCACTCCTAATGAAGCAAAACTAAAAATTCTATTCACATAGGAGCTTATTTTGCACAGTCAACAATTTGAATTTTGTTCTCAATGTATGGTAAGCAAAAAGAACCAGCAACTAAACAACATAGCAAAGAAATGTGATAGAGCCAAATCTATCTCACTTTTTTTTTTTTGATGTAGCCTTATAACTGCAATTGGAAACAATCTGGCAGGAAAGAAAATACGCAGCCTGAGAGACTGTGCACACTTCTCTAGTCAAACAAGTTATACATGTGGTCCTTACTGTAATATTCACACCATACTGTAATATTCCTCTACCAAAAAGTGAGTTGAAAGACTATCAAAAGATGATCAAAGAGCTACTAACACTAATGTTTATCCTCTGGTAACCATAAAAATAAGATTTGGTTTGATTAAAAAATATATTTACTCCTTAAGACACAGAATGTCTTGGTGGCATTGGTGGTTGCCTCACAAAGGTAGTTTATTCATCTCCTTCTTGGCCTCTTAATTATCCCAGCTGCTTTAACTATAATCTTTAATAAAGAAACTTGCTTCTCTATGGGCTTCGATACTCTCTCATCTCTATCTGCTTTCCTTGGTTTACATCATGGTCCTGGAAAGTACTTTCTGGATCCATGTCTTTCGTGACGTTTCATCACGCTTAGTATCTTGTCAAGGAAGAACAAATCAGCTAGACGACACAAATATACTATCTTACATTTCTGGAGATTAGAAGTTCTATGTGGTTCTTACAGGACTAAAATCAGTGCTTCGTTTTTACTGGAGGTTCCAGGAGAGAATCTGTTTTCTTGTTTTTTTTTCTAGTTTCTACAGGTTACCTACATTCCTAGGCTTGTACCTCCTTCTTCCATTTTCAGAGAGGATCATGTCAACTTCTGCATTTTTCGTATTTCCCTTCCGATTTTAACCCCCATTTTCTTTTTATAAATCCCCTTCTGACTGCATTGAGACTACCTGGACAATCCAGGATAATCTCCCCATCTCCAGAAACTTGACTTCATCACATCCACAGTCTTTTACCCTGCAAGGTAACATATTTGCAGGTTCTAAGGATTTGAACACTGACAGCTTTAGGGGGCTAGAAATTTGTCTACTACAGTACCTTATCTGCTTCCCAAATAAACACAAATAATAGTTTTGACAAATGCTTTGCCCCTTCAAAACATGGAGAGCATTATTCCAGCCTCAAAAATCAGTTTCCTTTTTTAGTTCTTTACTCTGGGACTCAGGCTGATGGAGCACCTGCTATCTGGAGTATTACCAAGAGACTTGCAGAAAAAAATAGAGCTCTGGGTGATTTTATACTGAAAAATAAAGGTCCCATAAGTGACACACATTACTCCTGCTCACAAATTATTAACCATGACCAGTCTTATGGAGCTACACTATCACAAGAGTGCTAGAAAGTATAATCTTGGCCGGGCGCGGTGGCTCAAGCCTGTAATCCCAGCACTTTGGGAGGCCGAGACGGGCGGATCACGAGGTCAGGAGATCGAGACCATCCTGGCTAACATGGTGAAACCCCGTCTCTACTAAAAAAATACAAAAAACTAGCCGGGCGCGGTGGCGGGCGCCTGTAGTCCCAACTACTCGGGAGGCTGAGGCAGGAGAATGGCGTGAACCCGGGAGGCGGAGCTTGCAGTGAGCTGAGATCCGGCCACTGCACTCCAGCCTGGGCGGCAGAGCGAGACTCCATCTCAAAAAAAAAAAAAAAAAAAAAAAAGTATAATCTCAACATGTATCCAGAAAAGAGAAACAAAAATAGATATTAAATATCACCATTAATCACCCCAGGAAGTGATACCCTATAGGTACCTTTCATTCTCAATGCAATTATTAACTTCTTAATAAGTGATTTCTCTTAATTTATTAAAATTTTACAGGCCATAAGCTCTGGAAAACTGGCATAGGTACATGTACTGGAAAATGTAAACGAAGTATTTCTTAGTCTACTCTTGTATTATGGAGTCTATGTTCTTCAGGAATGAAAAGCACAAATTGGATTAGACTAAATATTGGCTTCAAAGAAAGTCATTTTCCTTAGGGTAACTGCTCTAAGGTCTATCAGTTGAAATTTAGGGCCAATAATGTGTTAATCTTATATGCCTTTAAATATTTAGACTTTTTAAACAGCATGGAATATGCGATTTATTCAACTTGACCGGTGCTGAAATGGAAAAACAACTTGAAGGAACCTTAACTCTGAGTATCTGAGTAAGACTAGACTATACTAGACTATATTGATTAATGTGTCATATAATATATATTGAACTATTTTGTACTTTAGATTTCACCTTCCAAGATAAATTTGATATTTTTTACTTTTATAAATTTTACATAATTTCTCCTTTGATTTTGATAAAATTAGAAAGTCCATGCGCAACTAAAGGGCATATCTCTATAATTGACATTGTAGCTTGGGATTATTTCTGCCACTTAATGTATATAAGATTACATAATATACATTAACTTAGACAAGATGGATAAAAAATGAGTAAAGATGGGAAGATAACCTAATATAAAGTGAGATCTTAGAGTTATCTTAAATAATTTACTCATATAAGTTATTTTATTAGTCTTTTGGAACTTTTTAGCCCTCAAACCAAACTGCTAACCCATGATTCCCAGAAGGTTCAGGAAAAGCAGTGGGTGAAATTGGAGACATTAACTCATTAAGGTGGAACTAGTCTCTAAAATTGATGACGTCCTCCTATACAGGGGAAGATCTATCCCTGTTTGATTAAAAAAAAAAAAAATGGAGGGCATTTGGATAAGTGTTTATCCTTAATTTCTTATTTTCCCTAGAAGAGACTTTTTACTTGTGGGGAGTCTATATCATCTGCATTCTGTGCCATTGAAGATAAAAGAGAGGCTGGGAATGATTCAAGCTTTGCAGCATCTTATATGAACTAATTTTTAAGTCACAGACTTTTGAATTCTTTTTTCTGCTTGTCTTTCTAGTAAATTGGGACAAAAAAGTGTTTTCTTTGTATTTGCCTAAATGTATTTTTTCAGATATCTGAAAAAACTCCTGATCTAATATTTTCAAGAGTTTTCTTCAAGCATATATCTGTCTTTGTTAAATCTTATCTGTCTTCATAGAAAGTTTTTATATCTGCTGTCAGATTTTATTCACCAACTTTTCATTCATAGAGATGCTGAGAGCAAAGACAATAGTAAGGAAGAAACAGGAGCCCTTCTTGTTGAGTCTCTACCTGAAACTCCTTACCCTGACTATATTTCTAGAAGGCTTATGTCACCTAAGTTCTTAAAAAAGAAAAACTTAAGTGCCAGAAGACTACTAAAATAACAGTATTTTTAAGAAACCTACTAAGCAAAATTTCAATTCCTTCTTAAATCTTTTGATTATAATTGCAGGCAAAGGTGCTATCCTCAGCATGAATTTCTGTCTTCCTTACGATTATTTTCAAAATGTTCAGTTCATTACCAAATCATAAGAAAATGTTTTCTTTTCCCCATTTCTCATTTCTAATATATGCCATCTATTTGATAGATAGAAACAGACTCCTAAGCCTTCCTTCTATCCCACTCTACCTCCTGCCTTGCCTATTATAGAGTTGAACTCAACTAGATCATTTAATTTCCAATGAAATAAATTTTAAAAGAGACAGTTATTATTTATATATAGTTAGAAATAATGGGGCTTACTCAGTACAAAGCAAATGCTTCATAAATAACTACTTATTACAGGGTAGTGGTAATGTTGGCACTGCTAAGACCCTGATAGTTTCTTGTGAGAGGGTGTTCTGTGCACCAAAGAATGATTAGCAGCCTACCTTCCCTTCTACCCGCTAAATGCTAGTAGGACTGACACAGTTGTGGTAATGAAAAATGTCTGTAGACATTGCCAAGTATTCCCAGAGAAGAGGGAGGAAAATCATCCCTGATTGAGATCTAGTGATGCAATAGGTTTTGTGTCTTTCCCATTCTACTAAGCAACTCAGATTCTTAAAAAATCTTATATTCTTTTGACCTCATTTGTAAATAAAACCACTCTTAGCATTATACCTCTGCACCAATGCATCAAATTGAAATGTAACTAGCAAGTCTTAGAGCATATGGGGAGGAGGCAGAGCTTTAATTGAGTGCTTGCATATGGATGAAAAAAATTAATTAAAGTTTCAGTAGTGTGTCATTAAAATCTCTGTGACATGTTAAATCACTGAGACTGCTCCTAAGGAATGTGAAGGTAAGGTGTCTTTGCTAATTCTTTGGCATATAATACCACGCTTGGAGACTCACTTTGCTCCTTCCTCTGTTTCAGATTGTTTTCCTGGAGCTCATTAAAGAATCTTCTGAATGCCTTCGTAAACATTATTTGGAGCATTTTATTTTTTTAATCAATTCATCCTGTTTTCCTCGGACTCTCTCATGCTCAGCACCATATTAAGTTCTGGCTGCCCTCTAATTTCCTCATCAATTTCTTATAGATTTATCATATCTACAATTTGTGAAGCTAAAATTCCAGAGGAAAAAAAAGGCATTGAACCAGTTCAGAAAATCTGCAGCCATCTTTGGAGAGCAGAATCTAAGAAACTAATGCAGAAAAGCTTCAGGTGCATCTGCTATTGGATAGATACTTCAGATAGATGTGTTTTACAAAGCCAAAGTCAATAACTGGAAACCAGAGTATTAACACCATTGATCAAACCTTAATAATTTAAGAATTATGGGGATTAAACTCATATTGATGTCACTCTTTTATGACTATTGATCATAAAGTGAGGAGGTTGAAAAGACTCAAATTGTAGAAAACAGACTTAAACAATTTATAATAAATCTAAATGTTGAGAATTGACTATTTACTAGATACTATTATTGAGTTACATGTATTAAATTTTTTCAAGAATCCTAGAAAGTAATTCTTATTTCTCAGATACAGATGACAAAAATTGAGGCAAGGAAATATTAAGTAGATTATACAAGAGCAAATGGTAAGAAGAATATTCAAATGTAGCCAACCCAACTTCTGAGTCAGTGCTCTAAGATAGAATGGGGCTGATGTTAATATCCTTGTCTTCTGAGACTTTATTATCCCATAATTAGGGAGATATTTTCAACACACAGTTTAAATATTTAAGTCTTAAGCCAGAATCTTGTAAGGTTAATGTTAATTTCTTATGATAAGTCAGTGAATTTTCTGGCAGGAAGTGAAAGACAGGCTAGAGAAGAGACAAGTTCACCAGAATTTTCAAAGTAAATATTTTCATGTTGTTTTGTTTTCTTGGAATGTGAGAGAAGATGGATATATACTTTAGGATAATAGACATAATAATTTTTTTAAAAACCTTGTTAATGCATTTTACACTTTGTAAAGCACTCAAAGACTTCTCTAACTTACTGTACATGCATGACACCCATTTTAATGAAAAAACTGAGTGAGGTTAAGATCTATGACTTCATCAAGATTGCAACCACTCTGAAATTCTACCAGTGACCTTAATGATGATAGGATTATTATTCAGTGCCCAATTTATGCTCGTAAATTTTTCCTAAAATTGCCTGCCTCTCCAAACACAAATAACCATGCAAACATCCATATGCTCACATCTCCCTATACACACACAGTTCTACTGAATATCTCTCGTTTCTCTTAGATCCTCTGCATACAAGGAGTACATTTGTGTTAGGGCATTATTGCATTGCTATTAATACATATCTGAGACTGGGTAATTTACAAAGAAAAGAGGTTTAATTGGCTCATGGTTCTTCAGGTCTTATAGGAAGCATGGTGCTGGCATCTGCTCTGCTTCTAGGGAGCCTCGGGAAGCTTACAATTTTGGTCGAAGACAAAGGGGAACAGGCACATCACATGCAAGGGCAAGTAAGAGAAAGGGTGGGTGGGGATGTGCCACATGCTTTTAAATGACCAGATCTTATGATAACTCACTATGGAAGACAGCACTTGCTCCCACAACCCAAACACCTCCCACCAGGCCCCACCTCCCACATGAGATTTGGGCAGGGACAAATATCCAAATAATATCAAGATTCATAAGTCTTCAGTTAACAAAAGTGCACTTAGCTACCTAAGGGTTCCTGGGATCCTTTTTGTTTACTCCCACAAAGCCTAGGCTAGGGAATCATTGTGAGTTGATGTTTGGGTAATAGTTTATCATCAATACTCAAAGGCAAACTATGAAAATAATGGACAAAATAATCTGGAAGTATATTCATTGAGAATATGTCTGAAACTTTTGTAGACTTGATATATTTGATCTTCTTTCCCCTCAAGAGCCTTTCTTGCAGGGGCGGGGAGGGAGAAAAGGAAAACCTTGTTATAGTCCATTGAAATGCCATGCAACACTACCACTGCTAACAACAACATGCAGTCTACACCGTTGCTTTTTGAAACAGAGAACTGCAGTTTCTCATCAAGGAATTTCATTCTATAAAGAGTTGCCTGATTAAAGTGAAGGTGATTACATAAGGGCCTGCCCAGGGTGGGTGTTGGGAAAAGGGTGATGAGGAGGTGGAAGACAGCAAAACCTGGAAGTACTATTTTAACAGATATTCACGATTATTCAAAATACAAAAGCTCTCTTCCCTTACTACCAAACCTCTAGTTTCAAATCACTTGTTCGATTCCACTTCTGTTACTAATATGATTACCAGTATCAAATATTATGTTTACTGTAAAAATATTATATTTTAAATAATAATCAGGGTTGGCTTAAAGAGGGCTTAGAAAAGGTAGCCAAAAGTGAGTTAGAACATTTTTCAAATTGAATTTTTTTTTTCTTATTGATGTTAAAAGCCCTCATTTCTCCTGCCTACTCTATATTCCTTAAGCATTGCATATCACATTCTAGAACCAGATGGCTTAAGCAAAATGTTATTAGACTGCTACCTAGCTACTTCCTCTTCTTTGCCCCTAGGATTCTGGGCACAGATGGGTTGCTGCCAGGCATCTGAAAGCTCCAAGGAGGGAAGACTATTCCCATCTACTCTCTCTGTCCTCACAGCTGGAGAGGTGTCACCATGACAGCTGCACTGGTTTTCCAGCATCCTTAAACCATTCCTATTGAGCTCTACACACAAGAAATCTTCCTGTACCTCATAATTAGATGTGTGAAAGTAGTCAGAGAAATATGGTTATTTTATACTTTCAGGGGGCTCTTTCAAATGAATTTCAATAAGACCTTGCATCATGTTTATCAAACATTTTATGCTTTAGCAAAGAGTTTTTAAAAATTAAAATATCACATTGGATAAGTTAAATATAGAGAAATTTTTCAGGCTTATGCAAGAGGCTGAGTCTGAAGTCTGACACCCAGAACCAAGAAAATTCAAGGCTACTTGGGTCCTAGAAAATAGCCAGGGTTTAGGAAACAGAGGAATCATGCTAGGGTTCCAAGAATATCAAGGACTTTATGCTGGATGTGTAAGAATAACAAGGTTTTGAGCCAATCAAACCTAGTGTTGAAGATTGACCACATAATAGATATGATAGTGTGATTTCCACAGGCAATACAAGGAAACACTAGGCCGGGCACGGTGGCTTATGCTTGTAATCCTAGCACTTTGGGAGGCTGAGGCTAGTGGATCACCTGAGGTCAGGAGTTCGAGACCAGCCTGGCCAACACTGAGAAACTCTGTCTTTACTAAAAATACAAAATATTAACCAGGCATGGTGGCGGGCATCTGAAACCCAGCAGCTTGGGAAGCTGAGGCAGGAGAATCGCTTAAACCCCGGAGATGGAGGTTGTGGTGAGTCAAGATCGTGCCATTGCACTCTAGCCTGGGCAACAAGAGCAAAACTCCGTCTAAAAAAAAAAAAAGAAGGAAACACTAATGCCTCTGTCTCACAATGCATACTTGCCCACTTGGGTTAGTACTGTCATATAGGTTAGTGCTCGCCATATATCATTTTCTTGCATTTCCTGGGTTCCAGACATGTCTTGAGGATCAGCCCAGATATGGTGTTAATTTAATTGTACCTAACCAACTTCAGCAGGATCTGGACTACCTGAAGAACTGTGGTAAAATAATAAGTGCACCATTTTTCTGGTCTCTTCTAAAGCTACCATTCTTAAGTGTTACCACAAAGACACTGGTGAAACTTAAGGACAGTAACAGAAAATTCATGATAGGCTGGAGAGCCTTCCTTTTCCCTCTCATTAATTCCATCTCTAATCATTGCATTTTATATTATTTTTCTCCAAAAATAAATGTAGCTTCAACCTTTTCTACCATACATCTTCCCAGGAAGATAGTGCCAATTAATCAAAAATAGAATAAGATATTAAGACAAAATATGTGTGTGTGTGTGAATATATATATCACACATATATATTTAATATATCACACGTTATATATCATATATATTAAATATATAATACATATATTACATATATTATATATGTATACACACACTTTAGTTCTCTGGTTCTCAATGGGGAAAAAAAAACTGTCCTAGAAAGGATTTTATGTGATATTCCATTCTCAATTTCTACCAGCAACTTCCTCTCTAAAATTAAAACATACAGTTGGTGTCGTGGCTTATACCTGTAATCTCAGCACTTTGGGAGGCTGAGGCAGGCAGACCATGAGATCAGGAGTTTGAGACCAACCTGGCCAACATAGTGAAACCTCATCTCTCCTAAAAATACATAAAAATTAGCCGGGTGTGGTGACAGGCACCTTAAATCCCAGCTACTTGGGAGGCTGAGGTAAGGAGAATCACTTAAAACTGGGAGGTGGAGGTTGCAGTGAGCCGAGATTGTGCCACTGCACTCCAGCCCGGGTGACAGTGTGGGATTCTGTCTCAAAAAAATAAATAAATAAATAAATACACAATACAATGTCAGAGCTAAGATTAGGGGGTGTGTGTGTATGTATAAATATATATGTGTATATATATGTATAAATATATATATATATACACACATGATAGCACACAGATGGATTATTGTTAAGTCTTAGCAGTTGTAAAAATACTGACTTGGATTATTTGTTTTTGTTTGGTTTGGTTTACATGAGGGCTCAACTGGGGCCGGAGGATCCACTTCCAAGGTGGCTCCCTTATGAAACGTGTAGCTTTCTGAATGCTGGATAAAGGCCTCAGTTTCTCTTCACATGGAGCTCTCTTAAGAATTCTCATGACATGTTTACAGGCTTTCCCTGAGCCAGTGATCCAAGATACCAAAGAGGAAGCTAGAATGCTTTTTATGATCTAGACTCAGAAGTCACATTGTGTCATTCCACTGTATATCACACAAGGCTATCCCTAATTCATTGTAGAACAGGACTACACAAAAGAGTGAATAAGAGCAGGGAGGAAAATTAAAGACCATCTTGGAGACAGACTGCGTCATGCCTAATATTATGAGGAAAAAAGTATAAAACACCACTTAAATTAGCATTTCATGATCTTTATGATCTTGTCCAAACCTTATCTTTCAATATCGTCTTCTACTCTACCACGTATCTCCTTCAGAGAAAAAAACAATGAGTATTTTGCTATTTTCCATTTACCTCCATGGCATTCTCTCCTCTAAGTCTTTCTTATGCTGCTATGATTTGAATGTTTTTGTCCTCTCTGAAGTTCATGTTGAAATTCAATCCCCAATGAAACAGTATTAGAAAGTGTGAACTTTAGGAGGGTATTTAGCATTGAAGGCTTCACCCTCATGAATTATTATGTTCCCTTATAAAACACCTTGATGGAAATTTCATCCTTTTCTGCCCTCCTCCCTTCTGCCATGTTAAGGGCACAGTGTTTTTCTCCTTCAGGAAAGACAGGGTTCAAGAAACTACCTTGTACGCAGACACTGAAACCTCGCCAGACAACAAAACTGCTGACACCTTGATCTTGGACTTCCCAGCCTCCAGAACTATTTGAGACATAAATTTATGTAGATTTGTAAATTAGCCAGTCTGTGGCCTTCTCTTAAAGCAGCAAAAACAGACTAAGACATATACCCTCCTCTGTAATTAAACTTTCCTGTACATATATCCTCTTTATTCATGCCTACATGCCTCCAGAAACTTTTCTAACTTTTATCTCTTTTTGCATTTTAAATTTTATGTTCTTTTTTGATTTAATATCCTTTTTTGTTTATAGTAAAAGTATTTATGAATATGTTATATTTCATATTGAATTCTGACTATTTTAAGAGATGGGGTTTTCCACTATCACCCAGGCTGGTGTACAGTGGCATAATCATAGCTCACTGAATCCTCAAACTCATGGGCTCAAGCAATCCTCTCACCTCACACTCCCAAGTAGCTGGAACCACAAGTGTGTGCCACCATGCCCAGCTCATAGGTTTATCTTTGTAGAGAAGGGACCTTGCTATGTAGCCCAGGCTGGTCTCAAACTCCTGGTCTTAAGGGATCATCTAGCCTTTGCCTCTCAAAATGTTGGAATTACAGGTGTGAGCCACTACACCTGGCCATGACATTTTAAAATCTGGAATGCATTTTCAGTTCATCTGTTTAATGTTTATAGTAACTAGCATCACTGTATTTAGCATCATCATAGACTTTCAATAAATATTTGCTGAAACAATTGATTTAAACTATCAGAGCAGATCAGATAGGAAAAAAAAATGGTGGTAGACAGCTCATTAAAATTTTACTTCAAAGAAAGATATCTTGCCTTATCCTAGGTTTAAAATAAATCTATAAATAAGAATATTAACAGATTTAATATTTGATTAACTATCTTATACAGACACATAAGCGCATAATCTTTTAATCTAATTCTCACAACAAATCTGAAAAGTATCACATTTCTTTTTCATTATTAATGAATGAATTGATGCTGTAAGAATTAGTAGGTAATAAAGTCCAAATGTGACCCTAAGTCACTTTGGGTCTTACTCTGTTTTCACTGTTTTAAAATAGCATCCCAAGATTGTATCTCATGAAATCTGTGCAAGAAAGCAGAACCTCACATTATTCTCATAATATTCAAATATATCAAACACAATGAGAAACTGATTAATGTTAAGTAATTACAAAATCACATTAGTTTTGACTAAAAGAGGCAGATAATTGATAAAGTTAGGTCAAGCTCTTGCTTCCAGTACATAGAAAGTTTAGAGGTATGTTATAATTTTCAAAACCTGTTACAAAGATTTTACATACACATACTCAAGTATAAATTTACACAAACCTGATACTTCGTCATGATAAACTTCTAGAAAGGAACATATGTCTTAACCTTTACAGTAATAAAATGACCTTTGTAGTCAAGAAACTTGTTTCTCTTTAGCATAGGTATTGTGTAGATTTCATGCCAAGGTAATTTCTAGTCCTTTCTCTGCCAACCAGAATCACTAGTCACTACAACACCATAGCCCAGGCCATATATTTGCATTTTGTTTGCAGATCTATCAGGATCTGATTGTATCGCCCCATTTTCAGAGTTGAAATGTATTATGTGCTTATCCTACTGGCTGAATGCCAGCTTTCCAACATTATTGAAAAAACTGACAAACTGACATTAACAAAGCAATAAGGAGTCAACAGTGGACCCATGGCTTTTATGTCCACCAGAAAGTCAGCCTCTGAAATGCCTTCCTGGCTGCCCTCTGGAAGTGGCTGCACCAACCACTGTGCAGTGGCAAGATGTTTTCTTTTTTTTTTTTTTTTTACAGGATTTTAATAACATTTATTCAAAGTAAATACATTATCTTATATTTTTCTAAATGCAAAGTTGAATTTGGAAAAAAGGCATTTCTGAAGGTATGATTCCTTAATATTATTTGATTTTCTCAAAATAGAAAGGTTTTTTTTTTTTTTTTTTTTTAATTTATTTATTATTATTATACTGTAAGTTGTAGGGTACATGTGCATAACGTGCAGGTTTGTTACATATGTATACTTGTGCCTTGTTGGTGTGGTTTTCTTGCTGATCATGAAGGTCTTTAAAGATCGCTGTCTGCTGCTATAGGTTTATTACCATTGTGAATGTGTCATACTAGTAATAAACCTCCACTTGTTTAAGCAAAAACAGTAGAGATTACTACTTTTGCCTTTGGCAAACTTATAAAAAATGAGTACACATAATGTGGAAAGGAAAAAATAGAGCAAATACTAATTTTGGGAATTAATTCCTAAGCAGTTGGGTGTGACTAATGCAATAAGGTTAAATTGTTGATCAGGCATAACATGGATTATAAAATAATATGAGTATATCCTAAAGTAAAATCTCAAAAAGTATACTTTCTAAAATAAAAATCTAGTTTGTTTGGTGTTAAGTTATATGAAAAACACATTTTAGGGTCAGTTAATTTGGGGGATATTTGCTCTGATAAATGATTCGAAATATATTTTGTGTAGTATTTGTTGCTCTTTTTCCTTTCTGCCATTGTTGCCTGCTCTAGTCAGACTTCTGATATCAGAAACTCATAGGGGAAGTAGGTCAAAATTTCTATTGTCATGAAATCCCCTATGTTCCAAGGGAAAATAAAATAATGATTTATATATATGTATAACTTTTGCCAATTTGTCTCTTTTTTATTCCTAATGACCACAGAAAGATCTCTTTTTTCCATCCATTGAGTAAAATGCCCATCTTTTTAATTTTGCAAGCACCCCATGTCTTAGATGTTGCTAAGAGAACTGCTCAACTTTCTTCAATTTGAGAAGAACAGAGCACATCCCTCCTTCTCTTGGGACACAAGAAAATCCAAAAGGAAATTTAGTCCTACAAATTCCTTTCAAAGTAGCTTTTCTTTTTTTACGTAGGCTTGAGGTATGTCAGGAGAGATGACAGTCAAACCAAGTGCAGCTTTTCTTACTATGTCCCGTAGGATATGTTTGTAGCTCTATTTACAATACTTAGCATATTGATTTTAGCTTTGTAACTTTAACTGACATTCCAAGACAAGAAAAAGAAAATCACACATTTAAAATCCTGTTATTTTAGTTTAAAATAATCCATTCATGTTCTAATATTTTCATTTACTTAGGTTTTCTGCCTCTGTATGATTGAGGGTTACTTCAATTAAAGTGCTTTTCATCTTCAAAGTCTTTTACAAACAGTCATTAATTACAGCTACATATGTAGTCAGGTAATGATTTTGGATTTCTCAGGGGCTTCCTGATTTATGTGCCAAAAGACATGACAATTAGCAATTCCTTCCAATTCAGCATAGAAGGTGACTCTTGCCTAAATCAGTATGCCAGAGATAAGTTAGTTTGGATGTCAAATACATAGGATATTTTGTCATTTTTCTTCCTTCCTACCTTCTTTCCTCCCTCCTTCTCTTCTTCCCTCTTTGTTTTTAATCATAGAGAATGATAAAAAACAATTTGAGTTTTTCTCTTCCAGCAGTAAAGAGAGTATGTATCTAGTTTCAGAGTATGAAGGTGGGAGTGAAGGCAATGTATGTTTCTCCTCACACACAGCCCACAGTTGTCAGAACAGAAAGGGAAACCAACCACTTAATAGCAGGAGTTGCTTTTATAACCAGATATTTCCTAATGTGTCTATCCTAATATTTCCTGTGTATCTGTCCATCTCATCAGAAAGATGGTGACCATAAATAGTTGTGAAAATCATTGAGCTGTCTTTTTCAAACCAGACAATCTGATTCTAAGATACTCTGTTGGTCCAAAGCAGAACATAGATCATGAATAATCCTACTTGATATTATTTCTTAGGGAATTTGATTATCTGATAAATGTAAAAAAAAGGTACTATAACCACTAAAAAGTCAGGCTGCTCAGTCAACCTAATGCAAAAGCCTGAGATTGGTGCCATCATGGAGGGTCATCAACTAGTATCACAGAAAACCATATGCTTATGGAAATCACTCTGTAAATGTTTTATGAAAACTGTGAAGTGTTGGCATATGAGTTATAAATTACCATATGTAATATTAAGTAATGAAGTGATTCAATCATTAGTTTATTGATTAGGTTGTCATAGCTTCAAAATGTTCAGAGTCTATGTGGTACCAATGACACTAAGACTAACGCTGGAATATATTTGGCATCCATTTTCTCTGATCACCACTCTTCTCCCTCAGTCCTACTTGTCAAAATTCTTTATCCCTGCATTGTAAATCTACTAAAGTATGTTACTGTATAAGAAAAAATGTAAAAACCTTAGAAACTCTTCAGAATTCTTAAATAAGTATGAAGTCAAATGACATTTTGTAACATATACAATAAGGAGTTTGTCAGAAGTTGATAAACTAAGTTTTATGATATAGTACAGTTATGTATCCCCACCCAAATCTCGTATTGAACTATAATCCTCAGTATTGGAGGAGGGGCCTGGTGGCAGGTGATTGGATTATGGGGTGAATTTCTCGTAGTGGTTTAGCACCATCTGCTTGGTGCTGACTTTATGATAGTGAAGGCCTTCTCATGAGATCTAGCTGCTTAAAAATATGTTGCAACTTGTTCTCTCTCTCTTGCTCCTACCGTATGAGATGCCTGCTCCCTCTTCACCCTCCACCATGATTGTGGGTTTCCTGAGGCTGCCCCAGAAGCTAAGCAAATGCCCCAAGCCATACATCCTATATAACCTGCAGAATTATGAGCCAAGTAAACCTCTTTTCTTTATAAATTACTCAATCTCAGGTATCTCTTTTTAGCAATGTGAGCACTAACTAATACACTCCATCACCTTTTAGATGTGTAACCTGTGGAAATTGACTTGACATTCCTTAGTCACAAATTTTTTGTATCAAATAGGAAAAACAATCTTCATCTCATAGGTTTTTTTTGTGGACATTAATAATGTAGAAGGTTTGAGATGATATCAGCAACATGGCAGAATAGAAGGCTCCTGACTCTCTCTACCAGTAGGCAGTCTGAATAAATATTTATTCACAGATTAATTCAGTCTAAAAGAAAGTCAGAAGTGATTTAAGAGGCTTCTTCTTATCAACTAAGAAAACATTTGTATCGAACCAGCAAAAAATGCTGAGGTACACTCAGGCATGGACCAGGGACCCCAGTATGTGAAATAAAATCAGGAGGGAATCCCAAACAGCCAGCTTCTCTCTGTGGAGACGAGGGTTTGGACAACACATATAGCACTCTAACTATAGTGTGGCTCTTAATTCACCAAATTCAAGAGCAGAGGAAATATAGGCATATCTGAGTCTCTCCAGACTACAGAGAAAAAAGTGACAGTTTTTTATGGGCATGCAAACAATTTTAAGAGCCTTGTCCCCTAAAAGCAATGCAGAAACAGGGCTTGAAAACAACTTCCTGTTTCTTTCCAGCAGGGGTTTATAATACAATCTTCCAGTGGCTATTTGATGGCCTGGCTTCTAACTTGCTTCAGGGAACTATGCAGGGACACAACAGTAACCCTCTAGCTGCCTGAGCTGGAGCTCAGCACTTGCTAAGCCTTTTCTCTGGCTCACCACTGTGATAAATCCATGTCTAGCCATTCTACCTGGAAACACTTTATGCATGCACCAAGGCCACAACAACTTTAGATTCCACTGTTTGCTTAATGATCTAGCTCTGGGAGTCTACAGGACTTTGTCTTCCTGAGTCTTCTTAGACCACAGAAAACAAAGGGTTGGACGTACAATAAAACAACTTCCAGTAGCTGTCTCCTCAAGGTCAGATGGTACAATATGAATATGAATGCGGATCTTCCCCGTGTTTTTTCCCCAGCTTAGTACAAAGTGAGAGACAAACACCTGTGTTTAGCGTCACCATGAAGAGAGAAGGAACTAGGAAAACTTTATCAATCTTTGGGTGCTGATGGGACATCACACATCGTAATCTTCTGAGGACTACCAAAAACAGAAAAAGCAATTCATACAAACACAAATATTAGAAGAGGCACCTTAAAATGTCCGGCCAGATAGATTGCTGATATCATTCTCCTACACAACTACAATCTGAAAAGACTGGGAGAGACATATTTCTTATATAAGGTGCAGAAACCAACATGGAAAAATCAAGAAAAAGAAAAACATGGAAATATATTCAAAATAAAAGAAAAAATAAATATCTAAAAAAACAGTCTTAGTAGAATGAAGCTACCCAACAGGGAACTCAAAATAAAGCTCATAAAGATAAAAGAAAAACTTCAGCCAAATTAAGTTTAAAGGAGTTTGAGCAATGAATGATTCACAAATAGGGCAACCCCCAGAATCACAGCAGATTCAGAGAGACTCCAGGGCAGCCATGTGGTAGAAGATTTATAGACAAAAAACAGGAAATAATGTACAGAAATCAGCAGTGAAGTACAGAAACAGCTGGACTGATTATAGGTTGGCATTGCCTTACTGAACACAGTTTGAACACTTAGCAGTCTTTGAGTGGTTGAAGTATTGCTGCTGGGATTAGCCAAGACTCAGTTATTGTTATAGGCCCATACTCTAGGTTTTCAATTATGTCTGTTAAGCTACGTTACAGTTTATCCACAGGGACTCAAATATAGAAGTACAAAGTCCTTCTCAGGCCATATTTAGTTTACTTTAACAAAGATGACTTCCGAAGACAGCAGAGCAATGCAAGGAATAAATCCCATTAATTTCAACAGTAAGATAAAAAGTACAAAAAACACCAGTCAGGTATCATAGAACTGAAAAAAACTATAACAACTAGAAAATTCAGTAGAGGGTTTCAACAGCAGAGAAATCAAGAAGAAAAGTCAGTGAATTAGAAGACAGATACACGAAAATCTTCTAATCTGAATCAGCAGAAGAAAAAAAGGAATGGTGAGTGGAGATAGCTTTAGAGATATATGAGACATCATCAAGTGAAACAACATACACATATTTGTTTTCAGGAGGAGAAGAAGAGAAAGACAGAAACACATTCAAATAAATAATAGAAATGACCCAAACCAGGACATGTCTTAATTGAATTGTCAAAATTTAAAGATGAAGGGAGAGTTTTGAAAGCAGCAAGAGAAAACTGAATAACTATGTACAAAGGAAACTTCATTGTATTATCAGAAGATTTTTCATCTGTAATCTTACAGGCCAGAAGAGAGTGGAAAGATACATTCACAACCCAGAAAAAAAAAAAACATTGGTAAAAACATTCTCAGACAAATGAAGGTGAGAGAGTATATCACCAGTAGACCTACATTATAGGAAATGCTAAAGGGAATTATTTAAGTTGAAGAAAGAGGACACGAGTTTATAATATAAAAACATGAAAGTAAAAAAAAACAACTGATAAAAATACATTGTCAAATCCAAAACACTCTAATACCGCAATGGTGGTAAGTAAAACCAACATTAAATATCTAGAATTAAGGTTAAAATGCAAAACTAATAAAAGCAACTAAAATTACAACAATTTGTGAAAACATACAAAAAATTGTTAATTGTAACACCAAAAATATAAAACATGAGAGGAGGGAGAGTATGGAATCTGTGTGTACAATAAAAAATTAAGTTGTTATCAGCATAAAGTAGTTTGTTCAGTATATGGTAATTATCGAACCCTTTAGGCAACTACAAAGCAAAAGCATATGATACACAAAAGATGAGAGAAAATCCAAAATGTTTTATGACGGAAAGCTATCAGACCACACAGTAAAAGAGAGAAGAAAGAAACAAAGGATACCCATAATAACCCAGGAAACAGCTAACAAAATGACAGGAATAAGTCCTTACCTGTTAGTCATACAAATTGATTATATTTCCCAATCAAAAGTCATTAAAAGAAAAAAAAGAGTGGGCACTAAAACAAAACAAAACAAAAAAGATGTAACTAGCTGGGTGCTGTGACTCATGCCTGTAATCCCATCACTTTGGGAGGCCAAGGCGGGAGGATCACCTGAGGTCGGGAGTTTGAGACCAGCCTGGCCAACATGGAGAAACCCTGTCTCTACTAAAAAATACAAAATTATCCAGGCTTGGTAGTGCATGCTTGTAATCCCAGCTACTTGGGAGGCTGAGGCAGGAGAATTGCTTGAACCCGGGAAGCGGAGGTTACAGTGAGCTGAGATTGTGCCATTGCACTCCAGCCTGGGCAAAAAGAGTGAAACTCCATCTCATCAAAAAAAAAAAAAAAAAAGTAACTATAGGTTGCTGCCCACAAGAGATTCACTTTGCCTTAATGGACACTTACAGACTGAAGGTGAAGGGATAGAACAAAATATTCATGCAAATAGGTACCAAAGGAGGGCAGGAGGGGGATACCTTCTCCTGCCATACTTATAACAGGCAAAGTAAATGTTAGGTCAAAATCTATGTTTAAAAAAAAAAAAAAAAGGAAAATAAGGTAATTACATAGTGATAGAGAAGTCAATTTATCAAGAGAATATAAAAATTGTAAATAGATATATACCCAACATTGGAGCACTTAAATATATGAAACGAATATTAAAGGATCTTAAGTGAGACTTAGACTGCGACACAATGATAGTAGGGGATTTAAGTAACCCACCTTCAACTCTAGACAGATCATTCAGACAGAAACTCAATATAGAAACATTGGACTGGTAAAGCATGGGGGCTCAGGCCTGTAATCCCAGCACTTTGGGAGGCCAAGGTGGGCAGATTGGCCTCCAGACCACGGTGAAACCCCATCTCTACTAAAAAAAAAAAAAAAAAAAAAAAAACTAAAAATTAGCTGGGCACAGTGGCGGGCGCCTGTATTTCCAGCTACTTGGGAGGCTGAGGCAGAAGAATGGCATGAACCCAGGAGGTGGAGTTTACAGTGATCTGAGATCGCACCACCGCACTCCAGCCTTGGTGACAGAGCGAGACTCCGTCTCAAAAAACAACAACAACGACAATAGAAAAAAAAAAAAAAACATTGGACTTAACGCGTACTTTAGTTGAAATGAACCTAGCAAACATAGGCAGAATATTTCATCCAACAGTTACAGAATATATTTTTTTCCTAGTTCAGAAGGAATATTCCCCAGGATAGATTATATGTTAGGGAAAAAAAAGTTTTTACACATTTTTAAAAATTGAAGTTATGTCAAGTATTTTTTTTTTTTTTTCTGACCACAATGGTATAAAACAAGAATTCAATCACAGAAAGAATCATGGAAAATAAACAAATTCAACAATATGCTCCTGAACAATTATTGAGTCAAAGAAGAAATTGAGAGAAATGCTGAACATACTTTGAGACAAATGAAAATGGAAACACAATTTACCAAAATATATGGGAGGCAGCAAAGCAGTTCTAGGAGGAAAATTCATAGCACTAAAAGCCTTTAATAAGAAAAAAAGAAATATCTAAAATAAGCAACCTAATATTATACCTCAAGAAACTAGGGAAAAGGAAAAAAAGCCAACTACAATAATCCCTCGATATACAGATAGGATAGGTTCCAGGGCCCTCTATGTATACCAAAATCTGCATAATCCAATCCCACAGTCAGACCTGCAGAACCCTTGGTTACAAAATGTTGTCCTCTGTATACACAGGTTTTACATTCCACAAATACTGTATTTTTCATCTGCATTTGGCTGAAATATTCTGTAAATTAGTGCATCCATGCAATTCAACCCCATGCTGTTTGAGGGTCAACTGTAAATCAAAAGCTAGCAGAAAAAATAAAGTTCAGAGTAGAAGTAAGTAAAATAAGGACAACGAAAAAATCTGAAAAAGATCAACAAACTGAAAGATGGTTTTTTGAAAAGCTGAACAAAGTTGACGAACCCTTAGCAGACTAATCCTTAGCAGAAATACAAAGAATCATAAGAAATTACTAGGAACAATTGGGTCAACAAATTGAAAAACCTAGAAAAAATGGATAAATTCCTAGAAATATGTAACCTACCAAGATTAAATCATGAATACTTTGGAAATCTGAACAGGATAATAACAAGCAAGAATATTGAATCAGAAATTAAGTGTCTCCCATCAAAGAAAACCCCAGGACCAGATGATTTTATGGCTGATTTTTTATCCTAATAAAATTTAGTGATTTTTATCCTAAAATCACTCAGAAACAAAGTGAAATGCCACATATTCTCAATTTTATTTTTTTTAATTTTTTTGTTGAGACAGGGTCTCACTGTCACCCAGGCTTGAGTGCAGTGGCATGATCTTGATTCACTGCAGCCTCCACCTCCTGAGCTCAAGCAATCTTTCCACTTCAGCCTCCTGAGTAGCTGGGACCGCAGGAGTGTGCTACCACACCTGGTTGTTTTTTTTTGTTGTTTTTTTGTTTTATTTTTTTTTTGGATTTTTGGTGAAGACAGAGTTTTGCCATGTTGTCTTGACTGGTCTCGAACTCCTGAGCTCAACTTATCCACCTGCCTTGGCCTCCCAAAGTGGCAAGATTACAGGCATGAACAATTGCACCCAGCCTGCATATTCTCACTTTTAAGTAGGTGCTAAGCAATAGGTACACATGGACATACGGAATGAAATAATGAACACTGGAGACTACAAAAGGTGGGAGGGTAAGAGGAAAGTAGCAATGAAAAATTACCTACTGGGTAGAATGTTCAATATTCAGGTGATGGGTGCACCAAAATCTCAGACTTCACCACTACACAATATATGCATGTAAGAAACTTGCATTTATAACCACTAAATATATTGAAAATTTAAAATAAATTAAACAAATAGGATATATCAAATCTACAGAATAAAAAAAAAAACCCATATTATCATTTCAATTAATGCCAAAAAAGCATTTGATAAAGTTCAAAAACCCTCCATAATAAAAACTGTCAATATATTGGGTACACAAAAAAATATATTCAAAACTATGAAGGCCACTTATGACAAACCCATGGCTAATATTATACTAAATAGGGAAACTTTGAAAGCTTCCTCTAAGAGTTGGAACAAAACAAAGATTTCCATTTTTAACACTTTTATTCAACATAGTACTGAAAGCACGGTTCAGAGCTATTAGGCAAGCAAAAAATAAAGAGCACTCAAATTGGAAAGGACAAAGTGAACTTTGCAGATGGCATAATCTCATATGTAGAAAAACCTAAAGATATCACCAGAAACCTCAAAAGTAATAAACAAATGTGGTATAATAGCAGGCTACAAAATTAGGTGTTTCCACATACCAACAACAAAATAGCTACAGGGAAATAAAAAAGCAATTCCATTTACAATAGCTACAAAAAAAACCTAGGAATGAGTTTAACAAAGGAAAGAACTCTACAATAAAAATTGTAAAACATTTGTTTAAAAAAAGAGAAAGAAAAAAAAAGGACACACAAAAAAGAAAAGACATCCCATGTTCATGGATTGGAAAAAATTAATATTGTAAAAATGACCCTACTATAATACCCAAAGTAAAGAACAGATTTAATGCAATTCTATAAAATGACTAATGTCATTCTTCACAGAAATGAAAAAATCCTAAAATCTGTATGGAACCACAAAAGACACTGAGTAGTCAAACCATTCTTAGCCAAAAAGAACAAAGCTGAAGACATCATACTACTAAATTACAAAACTATAATTAAAATAGCAATGGTACTGGCATAAAGACACATTGACTAACCAGAGTTCCCAGAAACATACATACACATCTGTGCTCAACTGATTTTTGACAAGCCAAGAAAACACAATCTCTTCAATAAATGATACTGGGAAAACTGGATATCCACACCCAGAGAGTGAAAATGGACTCTTACCCTTTATATATGAATCAGTTAAAATGAATTAAATGTATAAATGTAAGATCTGAAACTGTAAAAGTACTAGAAGAAAACATACCATACAAAACTCCATGACATTGGTTTGGGTAGTGACTTTTTATACATAACCCCAAAACCACAGACAACCAAAGCAAAAATAGACAAATGCGAGTGCATCAAACCAGAGAACTTTCTCACAATAGAGGATATAACTGAGTGAAGAGATACTTAAAACCTACAGATAGGTAGAAAATAATTTTAGAAATCATACCTTGAATAAGAGACTAATATTCAAAAGATAAAAGAAACCCAAGTTACTCAATAAAAAGTAAATCACTATTTAAATTGAGTAAAGATATCGAATAGACCCTCAGAAGATGACATAAAATAACCAACAGATAAATGAAAAAAACAGTAAACATCTCTTGTCAGAGAAATGCAAATAAAAGCACAATGAGATATTACTTCCCAGCTATTAGGTTGGCTGTTGTCAAACACATGAAAAACAGCAAGTATTGGCAAGGATGTAAAGAAAAGGAAAACCTTATATACTGTTTGTGGAAATTAATATAGCCATTTTGGAAAAGAGTATGAAGGTTTCTCAAACTAAAAATTGATTTACTATATGATACATGATTTAATTTCTGTGTATGCAAAGAATTAAAATCTGTATGTCAAAAAATATGTTTGTACTTCCATACTCTTTGAAGCATTATTCCTAGCAGCAAATATATGGAAACAACTGAAGTGTGCATCAATTGAGGAATGGATTAAAAAATGTGGTATTTAGACACAATGAAATACCATTCAGTCCTAAAAGTACAGGAAATTCTGTCATTTTCAACAACATGGATGAAACTAGCATATATAACACTGCATAAAATAAGCTAGGCACAGAAAGACAAATACCACTTGATCTCACTTACATGTGCAAAATAAAAAAAAAAAAAAAAAAAAAAAACGAACTCACAGAAGAAAAGAGTAGAATAGTTGTTACTCAAGGCTGGGAAAATAGGAGGTCATGGCTAGAGGAAACACTAAGGCTACATAAGCTCAGTTAGAGTGGAAGAATTAGGTTCTGGTGATCTATTGCACAGCATGGTATATATAGTTAAAAATAATGTACAGTAGTGCCCATTTATGTGTGGTTTCACTTTCCTTGGTTTCTGTTATTCATGGTCAACCATGGTTAAAAAATATTAAACAAAAATTCAGACACAATCCATAAGTTTTGAATTACAGGATGTACTGAGCAGCATAATGAAATCTCATTCCACTCTCTTGCTGAGGACATGAATCATCATTTTATCCAGCATATCCATGCTAAATATGCTGCTCACCCATTAGTCACTTAGTAGCTGTCTGGATTATCAGACCACTCATTGTGATATTATAGTTCAAGTAACACTTAGAGCTCCAAAGTGCAAGAGTAGTGATCATGGCATTTCAGATATGCCAAAGAAAAGCCACAAAGTTTGTCCTTTAAGGAAAAAGGTTAAAGTTTACTATATGTATTTATTTATACAAAAAAAGGCATACGGTATATGTACAGTTTGGTATTATTGGAGGTTTCAGCCATCCACTGGGGGTCTTCTGAGTTATGCCCTGTGAATGAGGGGGGCCTACTATATTGTGTATTTTAAAACAACTAAAGGAATGAATTTTAAATGTTCTCACCACAAAACAGTATTTGAGACAAGGTATATGTTAATCCACAATCTGTACATTTATAGAACCATCTCATTGTACTTCATGAATATGTGCAACTTTTATCAATTAAAAATAAAACTTGAAAAATTAAGAAAAATAATGTAAAAGGCTTTAAGATATTTCAATAAATGTATTATCATATAATGAGTTTACTTTGTAGTTCAAATTATGAAGTATTCCTGTTCCTCAAGAACAAACCAAACTCATACCTGGAAGAAAAAAGAAAGATTGAAGTAGAACTAAATAATATTGCAACCAATAAGCAATACAAGGTGTCAATTAAATAAAAAGTTGACTCTAAAAAGAAAGAAAATTTACCTTTGATTGATTGCTTTTGGTGTCATGTCTTAAGAATTCATTACCAAGGCTTAGGTCACATACACTATGTTTTTTCTTCAACTTTTAAGTCTGGGGTACATGTGTAGGATGTGCAGGTTTGTTACCTAGGTAAACGTGTGTCATGGTGGTTTGCTGCACAGATCAAACCCATCACCTAGGTATTAACTCCAGGATCCATTAGCTATTCTTCCTGATGCTCTCCCTCTCAGCCCCCACACTCTGACATGCCCCACTGTGTGTTGATCCCCACAATGTGTCCATGTGTTCTCATCATTCAGCTCCCACTTGTAAGTAGAAACATGCGGTGTTTAGTTTTCTGTTCCTGTGTTAGTTTGCTGAGGATAATGGCTTCCAACTCTATCCATGTCTCTGCACAGGACATGATCTCGTTCTTTTTATGGCTGCACAGTACTCCATGGTGTATAGGTCCCACATTTTCTTTATCTAGTCTATAACTGAAGGGCATTCAGGTTGATTTGATATCTTTGCTATTGTGAATAGCGCTGCAATGAATATACGTGTGGATGTGTTTTTACAATAGAATGATTTATATTTCTTTGGGTATATACCCAGAAATGGGATGGCTGGGTCAAATGGTATTTGTGCTTCTAGATCTTTGAGGAATTTTCACAATGTCTTCCACAATGCTTGAACAAATTTACACTCCCACCAACAGTGTAAAAGCATTTCCTTTTATCTGCAAAGTTGCCAGCATCCGTTGTTTCCAGACTTTTTAATAATTGTCATTATGACTGGCCTGAGATAGTATATCTGAATGTGATTTTGATTTGCATTTTTCTAATGATCAGTGATGTTGAGTTTTTTTTCATATGTTTGTTAGCAACATGAAAGTCTTCTTTTGAGAAGTGTCTGTTCATGTCCTTTGTTGTCTTTTTAATGTGGTTTGCTTTTTTCTGGTAAACTTAAGTTTCTTGTAGACTCAGATATTAGACCTTTGTCAGATGAAAAGATTGCACAATGTTTCTCCCATTGTGTAGGTTGTCTGATTATAGTTTCTTTTGCTGTACAGAAGCTCTTTGGCTTAATTAGATCCCTTTTGTCAATTTTGGCTTTTGTTGCAATTGTTTTTGGCATTTTCATCATGAAATCTTTGCCCGTGCCTATGTCTTGAATGGTATTGCCTAGATTTTCTTCTAGGGTTTTTACAGTTTTAGGTTCCGCATTTAAGTTCTTAATCCATCTTGAGTTAATTTTTGTATGAGATGTAAGGAAGGAATCCAGTTTCAATCATTTGCATGTGGCTAGCCAGTTCTCCCAGCACCTTTTATTGAATAGGGAATCCTTTCCCCATTGTTTGTCAGGTTTGTTGAAGATCAGATGGATGTAGGTGTTCAGTCTTATTTCTGAGTTCTCTATTCTGTTCCGTTAGTCTATGTTTTTGTACCAGTATCAGGCTGTTTTGGTTACTATAGCCTTGTAGTATAGTTTGAAGTCAGGTAGCATGATGTCTCTAGCTTTATTCTTTTTGCTTAGGATTGTCTTGGCTATATAGGCTCTCTTATGGTTCCACATGAATTTTAAAATAGTTTATTCTAATTCTGTGAAGAATGTCAAAGGTAGTTTAATGGCAATACTATTGAATGTATAAATTGCTTTGGGCAGTATGGCCATTTTCAATATATCATTTCTTCCTATCCATGAACATGAAATGTTTTTCCATTTGTTTGTGTTCTGATTTCCTTGAGCAGTGGTTTATAGTTCTTTTTGAAGAGTTCCTTCACGTCCCTTGTTAGCTGTATTCCTAGCATTTTATTCTTTTTGTAGCAAATGTGAATTGGAGTTCATTCATGATTTGCATCTCTGCTTGCTTGTTTTTGGTGTATATAAATGCTAGAAAATTTTATACATTGATTTTGTATCCTGAGACTGGGCTGAAGTTGCTTATCAGCTTAAGAAGCCTTTGAGCTGAGACAATGAGGTTTTCTAGCTATAGAGTCATGTCATCTGCAAACAAAGATAATTTGACTTATTCTCTTCCAATTTTAATACCTTTTATTTCTCTTGCCTGATTGTCCTGGCCATAACTTCCAATACTGTGTTGAACAGGAGTGGTGAGAGAGGGCATCTTTATCTTGTGCTGGTTTTCAAGGGGAATACTTTTGGCTTTTGCCCATTTAGTATGATGTTGGTTGTGGGTTTGTCATATATGGCTCTTATTATTTTGAAGTACATTCCTCCAATATCTAGTTTATTGAGAGCTTTAACATGAAGAGATGTTGAATTTCATTGAAGACCTTTTCTGCATCTATTGAGATAATCATGTGGTTTTTGTCTTTAGTTCTCTGTTTATGTGATGAATTACATTGATTGATCTGTATATGTTAAACCTTCTTGCATTTTGGGGATACAGCCAACTTCATTGTGGTGGATAAGCTTTTTAATGTGCTGCTGGATTCAGGTTGCCAGTATTGTATTGAAGATTTTTGCATTGATGTTCCTCAGGGATAATGGCCTGAAGTTTTCATCTTTGGTGTTGTATATCTGCCAGGTTTTGATGTCAGGATAATGCTGGTCTCATAAAATGAGTTATGGAGGAGTCCCTGCTTTTAAATTTTTGGAATAGTTTCAGTAGAAATAGTGCCAGCTCTTCTTTGCACCTCTAGTAGAGGTACAAAGAAGAATAATAGCCCGTCAACTAAAAAAAGTCCATCTAGTCCTGGGCTTTTTAAAATTAGTAGGCTATTTATTGCTGCCTCAATTTCTTCCTTTAAAATAAATAAATAAAAAAGTCAGGTGCTATGGCTCACGCTTGTAATCCCAGCACTTTGGGAGGCCAGGGCGGGTGGATCACGAGGCAGGAACTCCAGACCAGCCTGTCCAACAAGGTGAAACCCCATCTCTACTAAAAATGCAAAAGTTAGGTGTGTGTGTGGTGGCGGGCGCCTGTAATCCCAGCTACTCAGGAGGCTGAGGCAGGAGAATCACTTGAACCCAGGAGGTGGAGGTTGCAGCGAGCCAAGATCACGCCACTGCACTCCAACCTGGGTGACAGAGCAAGACTCCATCTCAAAATAAATAAATTAATTAAAATAACCTTTATTCTGCAAAAAACACTGCTAAGAAAAGTGAAAAAAGACACAGACTGTCCAGAATGTATAAATAATTCTCAGAACACAATATGAAAAGGTAAACAGAAAATTCAAATAAGCACATTCAGAAATGATAATGATGACATTACAACTGATACCACAGTAACACAAAAGATCAGATATTTCTATGTGCTTCTCTATGGACAAAAAGTAGAAAACCTGGAGGAAATGGATAAATTCCTGGAAACATACAACCTCCCAAGATAAAACCAGGAAGAAAGAGAAGTCAGGAACAAACCAATAATTAGTCATAAAATTTAATCAGCAATAAAAAACTTGCCCCTCCATGCCCAGAAAAACAGCCGAGGTTTAAGGCAGATTCATAGCTGCATTTTAACCGTGTACAAAGACAAACTGATACCAATCCTACTGAAGCTGTTCAAAAATAATGAGGAGAGATTCATCCTGAACTCATTCTATGAAGCTGATATTACTCTAATCAGGCAAGAAAGCAACAACAAAAAGCAAACTATAGGTTAATATCCTCAACAGAATACAGGAAACAAAATCCAACAGCACATCAAAAAGAATATGCCACAAATGGGTTTTATTCCATGGACGCAAGGATGTTTCAACATATACAAATCAATAAATGTGATGCACAATATAAATAGAATATTTTTAAAAACACAGATCATTTCAATAGATGCAGAAAAAGCATTTGATGAAATTCAGCATCCCTTTATAAAAGCTGTTAACAAATTACTCAGAGGGAACATACCTCAAAGTAGTGAAACCCATATATAACATACCCACAGCCAACATCATACTGAATGAGAAAAAGTTGAAAGCATTTCCCTTAAGAACTGGAACAAGACAAGAATGCTCACTTTCACTACTCCTATTCAACATAGTACTGGAAGTCCTAGCTAGGGCAAGAGTCTTGAATTAGGATTTAAAATTTGGCTTTGTAGGAAATTATATACGTAACCACCTATATAAGGTACATTTATGTGAGAATGTGGATCACGTCACGACATTGAAATACAGATGGTCAATACGGATGAGAAAAGGCTCAAACTTGCAAGGCAAATAAATGTATAGTACCCACCCAATTAATTATATATTTGTAAGTACAATACTTATAGATGACTGTGAAAGGAAACAGACAATTTAATCTTTTTCCTGAACAATGCAAGGTGCTAGTCATTTCCTATAAGACAATTTGACTTTACTATTGGTAAAGTGATTATTTCTTTTGATTCTAAGAATTTATCCTCCAGAAAAAATATATATTTATACAAATATTTACATAAAACAACTGGAAATGACACTGACATCCAGTGAAAAAGAATACTGATTAGTTGGCTGTATTTTATTTTTATTTTATTTTTATCATACTACTTTAAGTTCTAGGGTACATGTGCATAACGTTCAGACTTGTTACATATGTATACTTGTGCCATGTTGGTGTGCTGCACCCATCAACTCGTCAGTACCCATCAACTCGTCATTTACATCAGGTATAACTCCCAATGAAATCCCTCCCCCCTCCCCATAATAGGCCCTGGTGTGTGATGTTCCCCTTCCTGAGTCCAGGTGATCTCATTTTTCAGTTCCCATCTATGAGTGAGAACATGCGGTGTTTGGTTTTCTGTTCTTGTGATAGTTTGCTGAGAATGATGGTTTCCAGCTGCATCCATGTCCCTATAAAGGACACAAACTCATCCTTTTTTATGACTGCATAGTATTCCATGGTGTATATATGCCACATTTTCTTAATCCAGTCTGTCACTGATGGACATTTGGGTTGATTCCAAATCTTTGTTATTGTGAATAGTGCCGCAATGAACATACATGTGCATGTGTCTTTATAGCAGCATGATTTATAATCCTTTGGGTATATACCCAGTAATGGGATGGCTGGGTCATATGGTACTTCTAGTTCTAGATCCTTGAGGAATCGCCATGCTGTTTTCCATAATGGTTGAACTAGTTTACAATCCCACCAACAGTGTAAAAGTGTTCCTATTTCTCCACATCCTCTCCAGCAGCTGTTGTTTCCTGACTTTTTAATGATTGCCATTCTAAGTGGTGTGAGATGCTATCTCATTGTGGTTTTGATTTCCATTTCTCTGATGGCCAGTGATGGCGAGCACTTTTTCATGTGTCTGTTGGCTGTATGCATGTCTTCTTTTGAGAAATGTCTGTTCATATCCCTTGCCCACTTTCTGATGGGGTTGTTTGTTTTTTTCTTGTAAATTTGTTTGAGTTCTTTGTAGGTTCTGGATATTAGCCCTTTGTCTGATGAGTAGATTGCAAAAATTTTCTCCCATTCTGTAGGTTGCCTGTTCACTCTGATGGTAGTTTCTTTTGCTGTGCAGAAGCTCTTTAGTTTAATTAGATCCCATTTGTCAATTTTGGTTTTTGTTGCCATTGCTTTTGGTGTTTTAGACATGAAGTCCTTGCCCATGCCAATGTCCTGAATGGTATTACCTAGGTTTTCTTCTAGGGTTTTTATGGTATTAGGTCTAACATTTAAGTCTCTAATCCATCTTGAATTAATTTTCGTATAAGGAATAAGGAGACGATCCAGTTTCAGCTTTCTACTTATGGCTAGCCAATTTTCCCAGCACCATTTATTAACTAGGGAATCCTTTCCCCATTTCTTGTTTTTCTCAGGTTTGTCAAAGATCAGATGGCTGTACATGTGTGGTATTATTTCTGAGGACTCTGTTCTGTTCCATTGGTCTATATCTCTGTTTTGGTACCAGTACCATGCTGTTTTGGTTACTGTAGCCTTGTAGTATAGTTTGATGTCAGGTAGTGTGATGCCTCCAGCTTTGTTCTTTTGACTTAGGATTGTCTTGGCAATGCGGGCTCTTTTTTGGTTCTGTGTGAACTGTAAAGCAGTTTTTTCCAATTCTGTGAAAAAACTCATTGGTAGCTTGATGGGGATGGCATTGAATCTATAAATTACCTTGGGCAGTATGGTCATTTTCACAATATTGATTCTTCCTATCCATGAGCATGGTATGTTCTTCCATTTGTTTGTGTCCTCTTTGATTTCACTGAGCAGTGGTTTGTAGTTCTCCTTGAAGAGGTCCTTTACATCCCTTGTCAGTTGGATTCCTAGGTATTTTGTTCCTTTTGAAGCAATTGTGAATGGAAGTTCATTCATGATTTGGCTCTCTGTTTGTCTGTTACTGGTGTATAAGAATGCTTGTGATTTTTGCACATTAATTTTGTATCCTGAGACTTTGCTGAAGTTTCTTATCAGCTTAAGGAGATTTTGGGCTGAGACGATGGGGTTTTGTAAATATACAATCATGTCATCTACAAACAGGGACAATTTGACTTCTTCTTTTCCTAACTGAATATCCTTTATTTCCTTCTCTTGCCTGATTGCCCTAGCTGGAACTTCCAACACTATGTTGAATAGGAGTGGTGAGAGAGGGCATCCCTGTCTTGTGCCAGTTTTCAAAGGGAATGCTTCCAGTTTTTGCCCATTCAGTATGATATTGGCTGTGGGTTTGTTATAAATAGCTCTTATTATTTTGAGATACGTTCCATCAATGCCTAGTTTATTGAGAGGTTTTAGCATGAAGGGCTGTTGAATTTTGTTAAAGGCCTTTTCTGCATCTATTGAGATAATCATGTGGATTTTGTCTTTGGTTCTGTTTGTATGCTGGATTACATTTATTGATTTGTGTATGTTGAACCAGCCTTGCATCCCAAGGATGAAGCCCACTTGATCACGGTGGATAAGCTTTTTGATGTGCTGCTGGATCCGGTTTGCCAGTATTTTATTGAGGATTTTTGCATCGATGTTCATCAGGGATATTGGTCTAAAATTCTCTTTATTTGTTGTGTCTCTGCCAGGCTTTGGTATCAGGATGATGTTGGCCTCACAAAATGAGTTAGGGAGGATTCCCTCTTTTTCTATTGATTGGAATAGTTTCAGAAGGAATGGTACCAGCTCCTCCTTGTACCTCTGGTAGAATTCAGCTGTGAATCCATCTGGTCCTGGACTTTTTTTGGTTGGTAGGCTATTAATTATTGCCTCAATTGCAGAGCCTGCTATTGGTCTATTCAGGGATTCGACTTCTTCCTGATTTAGTCTTGGGAGAGTGTAAGTGTCCAGGAAATTATCCGTTTCTTCTAGATTTTCTAGTTTATTTGCATAGAGGCATTTATAGTATTCTCTGATGGTAGTTTGTATTTCTGTGGGGTCGGTGGTGATATCCCCTTTATCATTTTTTATTGCATCTATTTGATTCTTCTCTTTTTTCTTCTTTATTAGTCTTGCTAGTGGTCTATCAATTTTGTTGATCTTTTCAAAAAACCAACTCCTGGATTCATTGATTTTTTGGAGGGATTTTGTGTCTCTATCTCCTTCAGTTCTGCTCTGATCTTAGTTATTTTTTGCCTTCTGCTAGCTCTTGAATGTGTTTGCTCTTGCTTCTCTAGTTCTTTTAATTGTGATGTTAGAGTGTCAATTTTTTATCTTTCCAGCTTTCTCTTGTGGGCATTTAGTGCTATAAATTTCCCTCGACACACTGCTTTAAATGTCCCAGAGATTCTGGTATGTTGTATCTTTGTTCTCATTGGTTTCAAAGAACATCTTTATTTCTGCCTTCATTTTGTTATGTATCCAGTAGTCATTCAGGAGCAGGTTGCTCAGTTTCCATGTACTTGAGCAGTTTTGATTGAGTTTCTTAGTCCTGAGTTCTAGTTTGATTGCACTGTGGTCTGAGAGACAATTTGTTATAATTTCTGTTCTTGTACATTTGCTGAGGAGGGCTTTATTTCCAATTATGTGGTCAATTTTGGAGTAAGTGCGATGTGGTACTAAGAAGATTGTATATTCTGTTGATTTGGGGTGGAGGGTTCTGTAGATGTTTATTAGGTCTGCTTGGTGCAGAGTTGACTTCAATTCCTGGATATTCTTGTTAACTTTTTGTCTCATTGATCTGTCTAATGCTGACAGTGGGGTGTTAAAGTCTCCCATTATTATTATATGGGAATCTAAGTCTCTTTGTAAGTCTCTAAGGACTTGCTTTATGAATCTGCATGCTCCTGTATTGTGTGCATATATATTTAGGATAGTTAGCTCTTTCTGTTGAATTGATCCCTTTACCATTATGTAATGGCCTTCTTTGTCTCTTTTGATCTTTGATGGTTTAAAGTCTGTTTTCTCAGAGAGTAGGATTGTAACCCCTGTTTTTTTTGTTTTCCATTTGCTTGGTAGATCTTCCTCCATCCCTTTATTTTGTGCCTATGTGTGTCTCTGCATGTGAGATGGGTGTTGACTCTTTATCCAATTTGCCATTCTGTGTCTTTTAATTGGACCATTTAGTCCATTTACATTTAAGGTTAATATTGTTATGTGTGAACGTGATCCTGTCATTATGATAATAAATGGTTATTTTGCTCGTTAGTTGATGCAGTTTCTTCCTAACATTGAAGGTCTTTACATTTTGGCATGTTTTTGCAATGGCTGGTACCAGTTGTTCCTTTCCATGTTTAGTGCTTCCTTTAGGGTCTCTTGTAAGACAGGCCTGATGGTGACAAAATCTAAGCATTTGCTTATCTGTAAAGGATTTTATTTCTCCTTCACTTATGAAACTTAGTTTGGCTGGATATGAAATTCTGGGTTGAAAATTCTTTTCTTTAAGAATGTTGAATATTCTTGAGCAGGCAGTCTGTCTGTTCTCAGATCTCAGCCTCCATGCTGGGAGATCCACTGCTCTCTTCAAAGCTGTCAGACAGGGTTGTTTGCATCTGCAGAGGTTTCTGCTGTTTTTGTTTGTTTGTTTGTTTAGCTGTACCCTGTACCCAGAGGTGGAGTCTACAGAGACAGGCAGGCCTCCTTGAGCTTCTGTGGACTCCACTCAGTTCGAGCTCCCCAGCGGCTTTGTTTACCAACTTAAGTCTCAGCAATGGTGGGTGCCCCTCCCCCAGCCTCCTGGTGCCTTGCCGTTAGATTGCAGACTGCTGTGCTAGCAATGAGGGAGGCTCCGCGGGCATGGGACCCTCCCATCCAGGTGTGGGATATAATCGCCTGGTGTGCCATTTGCTAAGACCCTTGGTAAAGCACAGTACTGGGGTGGGAGTTACCCAATTTTCCAGGTGTTGTGTGTCTCAGTTCCCCTGGCTAGGAAAAGGGATTTCCCTCCCCCTTGTGCTTCCCAGGTGAGGCAATGCCTTGCCCTGCTTCAGCTTTTGCTGGTCGGGCTACAGCAGCTGACCAGCACTGATTGTCCAGCACTCCCTAGTGAGATGAACCCGGTACCTTAGTTGAAAATGCAGAAATCACCCATCCTGGGCCCGGCACGGTGGCTCATGCCTGTAATCCCAGCACTTTGGGAAGCCAAGGTGGGTGGATCACAAAGTCAGGAGATCGACACCACGGTGAAACCCCGTCTCTACTAAAAATACAAAAAATTAGCCAGGTGCGGTGGCAGGCACCTGTAGTCCCAGCTACTCAGGAGGCTGAGGCAGGAGAATGGCGTGAACTCGGGAAGTGGAGCTTGCGGTGAGCCGAGATCACGCCACTGCACTCCAGCCTGGGCGACAGAGTGAGACTGTGTCTCAAAAAAACGAACAAAAAAGAAATCATCCGTCTTCTGTGTTGCTCACGCTGGGAGCTGGAGAGGAGCTGTTCCTATTCGGCCATCTTGCTCCGGCCCCCTCTGGCTGTATTTTAACAAAGCACAAAATCTCAAAATGATACCACTAAATAATTTTACATGTCACTGGAAAATAGGCATTACACATTCTTAACTAGAAGAATGGCAGTTACAAAATACATATGTAAAGTGATCTTGTTTTATTACACATTTCTATGTGTATATATGCTTTTTTATTAAATATATTTGATAAGAATATATTGTATTTTCAGTAAGAAAAAAGGTTTTATAAAAATTACAAAATGCCCAGCTCAATATATATTTCTAGAAAATGTCTGTTTATTACTGAGCTTCCTACTATTATAATACTCTAGTTATTTGTTTCCACATACTTCTTGCTCAATTTAAAAGTGTGTTTTTACTTGCCTATCTCCTTGTTCATCTATAATAATTCATATGTTAAATACAGTCTTCCCTCAATATGTCTGGAGGATTGGTTCCAGGAAGCTGAATCCCATTTCCAAATCTACAAACATTCAATTCCCTTTTACAGGTTTGTATCGTGTTTGTATATGAACCATGTATATCCTACTGTATATTTGAAATGATTTTTAGATTACTGTGTTTATAATACCTAATATCATGTAAATGCTATGTAAATAGTTGTTATACTCTATTATATATTATTTGTATTATTTTTAATTATATTGGATTTATGTTTGTTTCCCCATGGACACTTTAAATCTGTAGTTGAATTTGTGAATGCTGAACCCATGGATATAGAACCTGTAGTTACAGAAGGTTGACTGTATGAGACACTGAGGAGAGGATGGATTAGCTAAAGCCATTCTCCTTTTTCCTTCCTTTTCATTTTCACATTTCTATGTTAGGTAACTAGGTGCCACTAAGAAAAGAAAAAAAATCCAAAAATAATATAAATTTTATCAGTAAAGATGATTTTAATTTTGGAAATGTTGAATAGAACTGTTTATGTCATTCCAGGGTTGTGATGTCTATTAAATAAAGTTTAGCCTAAAGCTGCCCTCTTACATATTTTAAGTTTGGCCAACAGTTCTCTCCATACATAATGAACTCTAACAACTGGATATATAAACAGACTATAACCTACCCTTGTGCTAATCACAGAGTGGTCAAATCACAGGCAGCCAACTGTTCAAACCATGTTCAAAAAGCAGCCACTGAACTGTAACCAGTCTGGCTGCTTTTGTACCCCATTTCCATTTTCTCTGCGTCATACATCATGCTCCTTTTTCTGTCCATAAATGTTGTCTGACCACGTAGCAGCCCCGAAGTTGCTGTGCATCTATCCTGGTTGTGGAGGCTGTCTGATTTATGAATCATTCTTTACTCAATTAAACTCTATTAAGTTAAATTTGCCTTAAGTTTTTAACATGTCTTTCTGACATACTTAGGCATATGTGGAAATCATGTTTTAAATTAGACATTGTTGAAATTGACCCGAGCTCTGTGATCCTGAAAAACAGAAGGTCAAAAAATCTTTTCACTTTTTATGTTTTTGGAAATGGCTTACTGACAAGAACCACCCTTACTAAGTGACTTGGATGAGACTCAAATATGCTTCCTTATTTACCTATGACAAGATCAGACAAGGTTGGTCCAAATTCCCATCCTTTGCCAGATAAAGTATTAGTAAATTCTTTGTCCCCACTGATCAATCTAAACAAAATGGTAACCAACCTCTGCTTAAGATTCTGTTTCCTCCAAGTCCTTTATCTTTTAGTAACCTTAGTCTATGACAACATACATCCCATCTTCAACAGTCACTCACAATAGGCTGGCCTCAAGAAAGCACTCCCTTATCTGCTGAATCATGACACTGTTCATCTCACTTCCACACTTGGTTCTTTTGATCTTTGTTTACTCTTTCTCATTAAAAAAACAAAAACAAAACCCTTCTAACTTTTGATAAACTCGTATTTTCTGGTTTTAATGTTCTCCCTACTGCAATAGCCCTCATTTTTCTATGACAATAGTCCCTTCCCCCAACCATTTTCAATAATCCTTTTGAATAAAGTATCGTACTCAGTTCATATTTATTGTGTATTTGACAGAGCAATTAATATATAATTGGTATGAGAAAACAAAAAGAAGAGAATTGTACCAAGTATGTAAACCGGAATATCATCAATATTTACAAGGTAGAATAGGGATAAAAAATCCAGGAAATGGTTTGGAAAACAAAACAGAACACAGACACCTGAAGAATACAATGGAAATTGGAGAAATTTATCGAAAAACTTAAAAGAGAGATGTGCAGCCCTCATCAAATCCAAGATTTTATTCTCTTGTCAGCTAGAAGGGAAAATAAAGAGAGTCTAGGAGGAATCAAAGTATTTCACACCTAATAACTGCCAAGATTTCCACTAATTACTCTAGCATTTAACCCTCAACAAGAACACTCACCAGTGTAGGTGAGTATGGCGTGGGCTTTCAAGGGCAACAGACCTAGATTTAAATTTAGATATTTCTTAGACACTGATTGATTCAATATAAAAATAGTAACAATAATAAACTACTAAAACTATTAATATATTGAACAGTTATATTCTAGGAATGAAACTAAAAAAAAAAAAAAAACACTTATACTATCACATCTACTTCCATAGACATTATATAATGCAGCTATTTTCAATACCTGCTTTTATCTATGAAGAAATTGTGGTACAAGGAGGTTTAAAAAGATGTTCAATCTAATATGATGAATCTGGGATTTGAACTCAGGCACATCTTCCTGGATCACTCAGTCCCCTAACTTCTACATTTGGTTGCCGACTTTTGCAAGTTAATTAAACTCCTTAAATTATCTTCTATTTTCTTTTATAGAAACCAGCAAAGAGTACATAGGGCAAATATTTTTTTAAAAGAATTAAATGGGACAATAAAACAATTTGATTAGCAAAATGTCCAGCTTAAGGTAAGGCCTCAATCAATGTGAGCTCTTACTCTTTTGTAAGTGAGAATACCAAGTCTCAGAAAGAAAAATTCCATCAAGGTCATTCAGGTAGCAATTAAAATAATTAGGATTCAAAGCCATGTCTCTGTAACCCAAAGTCTGCTATTTTCCATCACAGCTTGCTGTCTCAAATGAGTGAGATAAATCTAATCTTGATTAATAAATGAAACATTGCATTTACTTTTATCATTATACTGCTTTGGGAAAGCATTTTTAACTAGTTCTCTTGTGATAAGGGCAGTGAGACCAACAGGACCTTATGTCTTAGAGATTGCTTCTCCATCTGGCATGATTGAGTAAGGACATCAGGCTTTGGAGGAAAATGAATTCATTCTCAGCTGTCACCTTTCTTTCTTACCTGTGTTTTACAACATCTGCTGCTGCTGTTTTCTTCACACCCATGGATCTTGATCATTTTTTTTTCCAGTTTAAAATTATATACTTCTCTAGGGGTGTCCTCCTCACTCATTGCTAAATAATGTCGTTCATGATGTCGCACCATGTTCTGCTTCTGTCCCTGGTGAGTGGACAAAAACTGAGCGTATGTAGAACATTGTGAAACAGAGATGTCAGAAGCTCTCCAAAGCTGCCTCCAGTGAAGGCCTGATTCCTGGGCCTTGTATAAAACGAGATTTGGTCCAGGATAATAAGAATAGGAGCCAGTGAGGTTCTGAACAGATTACATGCCCATCCTTTGTGGAAGAATGAGGAATACAGCAAACTGAGCTGCAAAGGCCTTTCTCAATTGACAAGGTGCCACCTCAGGCAAGATGTAGAAATTGGATAAAAATAATAATAATGTATTTATGGGCTGGTGGTACAAAATTAGCAGCATTCAATGGAATTTTTAAAGAGAATCATACTTGTCCTATTTTTTGAGTCCATTAGAACACAGAACCTATAAAAACATTTAATTTGTCATGTGTCTGATTTGTGTCAGAGACAGAAAGTAAAACATGGCATTCATCTTGGATTTACTTATTTAATGTCTATATTTCTCACTAGACTACAAGCTGCATGGTACAGAGAATATTTTCAAGTTGTCTTTATTGCCATTCTATTGCCAGATAGTAGCAAAATGTCTAGCATTGTGCTTGGAGCATACTAGGTGCTCAACAAATGTTTATAGAATTAATAAATTGATGAATAAATTCATGAGCATGAGAAAGGAAGACTAGAATTAAAAAGAAAAGATATAGCTTAAGTCAGTGGACTATCGAAAAAGACAGGTAAAGAGATTAAACAGAATGTAAAAACTTTTACATTAAAAGTAAAAACTAATGGTTTACCTAGTTTCCCACGTTTAATACGTGTTTGCTTCCTTTACAGGATCTTGGAGATGGCAAAGCAGCCCAAGTGGAAAGGCAGAAGAAGGGGTATCCTTGTTTTACCAATTACTTATATGTAGGAGATAGTGCATTAAATGAAATATTTTCTGCTCTCTAACATCTACCCCTCACACCCAAGAGGAAGGCATGTCGCTTCAACCTTTGCAGTATTCAATTAAAGTTCTATTCACACAGTGTTGCAGTTGTTTGCTTATCTTTCTCTCTTATTAGACTTAAAACTTCTGGAAACTAGAAGGCTGTATTACTTATTTGCCTCAGTGTCCTGGAGGCCTATCAAATGGCACACCTTCAATCCATGAATGAATTAATTAAATAAATGTGAAGAAAAAATGCAAGTTGCTTATTTTTATTAAATTTATTTTTCCCAAAATAGTTACTGAGGAAATGACTCCGGGAAGACCGCAGAGTGGAAAGCTCGAGAAATGTGTTTCCCCACCTAGACAGCAACTGTACTGGCAGAATCTGTTTGATGTCACTGTTTTGAAGTTCTGAATTGAATAAATATGAAGAAAATACGAAGTGCACGTCTTACTACTTCCAAGGGATGGCTTGCATAGTAAATTGTTTATTTTGGTGAGTTTCAGTTTTTGATTGGGTAGTGTCTACTCATCCCCAATCCTAGCCATGGTAGGAAGCTGTGTGGCTCTTCCTGAAGCAGCTTGCACATGGTTTGTGGGAGCCAGGGTGAACAATAAGGATCCTAACCTCCAAACATCAGGTATCAGTGCTCTGATTACTAATTGCTTCTTCTGATTGAAGAGATACAGACACAGGTGAGGAGCCATTGTTTCAATCCTCACTGAAATTGTCATTATTCACAATAGCCAAAAGGTAGAAACAACCCAAATGTTCATCAATAGATGACTGGATAATCAAATTGTGGTATGGACATACCGTGAAATATTTTTCAGCCTTAAAGAGGAAGGAAATAATTTTGAAATATGCTGTAACATGAACAAGCTTTGAGGTCATTTTTCTTAATCTAGCTAAAAGACAAACTGTGTAATTCCATTTATTCGAGGTACCAAGAGTAGTCAGCTTTATAGAGACAAAGTTTACTGATTGGCAGGAGTTTGGGGAAGGAGAGTGTACTGGGCCGTTCTTACATTGTTATAAAGAAATACCAGATATTGGGTACTTTATAAAGGAAAAAGGCTCATGGTTCTGCTGTACAGGAAGCATGGTGCTGGCATCTGCCAAGGCCTCATGAAGCTTTGAATAATGGCAGAAGGGCCCCAGCACGGTGGCTCACCCCTGTAATCCCAGTACTTTGGGAGGCCGAAGCTGGTGGATCACCTGAATCAGGAGTTCGAGACTAGCCTGACCAACATTGTGAAACTCCATCTCTACTAAACACAAAAAACAATTAGCCAGGCATGGTGGCATATGCCTGTAATCCCAATTACTTGGGAGGCTGAGGCAGGAGAATCCCTAGAACCCGGGAGGCAGAGGTTTCAGTGAGCCAAGACTTTGCCATTGCACTCCAGCCTGGACAACAGAGAGAAACTCCATCTCAAAATATATATAAAGGAAAGAAAGAACAGAAAGAAAGAAAATAAAAAGGAAAATAATAGCAGAAGGCAATGGGGAAAGCGAGTGTCTTACATGGTGAGAAGGTGGGGGAGGTCCTACATACTTTTAAAAAAACAGGTTTCCTGATAACTAACTCACTCACTGTTGTGAGGACAGCATCAAGAAATGAGGGATCCACCCCCGTGACCCATGACCTCCCACCAGTCCACATGTCCAACAATGGGGATTGCAATTCAATGTGAGATTTGGCAGGGTCATATATTCAAGCTATATCAGAGGGCGTGAGGAGTTAATGTTCAATGGGTATAGAGGGTTCAGCTTTTACAAGATGAAATCAGTTCTGCAGATTAATGGAGATGATTCCACAAAAATATGAATGTATTTAACACTATTGACCTGTACGCTTAAAATTGATTAAGATGGTAAAACTTATGTATGTTTTTCAAATTAATGAAATTAAAATTATTTACTGAGCAAAGATTAAACACATAAGGATATTTAAAATTTTATTATAACTATATTGATTAGATTTTACTGAGCTTCTTAATATAAACTAAAATATGAGATTATGCTAGGCTATATACTTATACATACTTTATATACTAAATACATGTAGTCTATATTCCTCACAATAAGATGAGGTAAGTACTGTTTCATTTTGTAAATAAAACAGACCAGAAGAGCAAGATAACTCAATAAAGATAACACTGAAGAAGTATCAGGATATGAATCAGTTCTTTGCCTAACATCCATTTACCAATAGAAATGAAACTCAAGTGTAAGTCAAGCTATTAGGTTGCTTATAAATTAGTCATTATATCTCTTTCATTTGCTGGCATCTTGCCACCACTTCTATAAAACATTACTCTTGATAAAAAGTAGAGGCAAAAGGTAATATTCAGAGTCAAAAAGAGCATCATCAGCTACCCAACACAACACATGGGTGCCATTTTAACACCATTCTCCAAAAGACAAAGTAGACATAACTTCTGCTTAGAGAGACAGTTGAATACTTGTCAAACAGCTGCCATCAACCCATGGGGTCTGCTACACTGAGCAGTGTCATCCTCTGAACATGACTTTCAATGATATCTTTGTATTAAGGCAAAATATGTCATCTGGAAATAACATTTTCAACTTGTTTGAATCCAAATGTCAGTGTGTTTATGTATTCTCTGCTCTTGCCTATGTCGTTGGGGTCTTAGTGCGTGAGCCGACATACATTTTGTGGTTATGCTGGCATGCTACATCAAGGTCCTATGATGAGCAGTTTTAAAATCAAGCTTAGAAAATCTTGGTGTTTAAAAACTTTTCTATTTGTCCGGAGGACATTTTCTTAAATATAGAAAAAAAGGAAAAGAATCAGGAGATACTAAGTACCCTTTTCTCTAAGAAAAGGAAAAAAGAAAATCTATAGACTTAAGCTAGGGAAATAAATGTTTGCCTCAGGTCAATTTAGTAAAATTACAGATAAATAAATGGCAAAAGGAAAATTTTCTGTATATTTCGAATTTTCCTAAGAATAGGTGATATGCTTAGTTATCACCTGGATTTCTCACCTAAAGCTTTGAATTCCTGTACCATCTCTACCTCCTTTCCTTCTACCCCATTTCCTTCACATCACACTCCTAGAAATAAAAAAAAAAAAAAAAAGGCAGAGTAGTAGACCTAAGGAGTAAGAACAAGTGGAACAGTAAACAGAAGGAGAAACTGAGGTTAAAGGCAGAGATGCGAGAGCTTGTTTATTTGCCAGTGGAAATGGTTTAGTAGAGAAGAATGTGATGATGCAAAAAAAAAAAAGAGATGTTTTAGTCAAGGTTTCCCAGAGAAACGGAACCAACAGAGCAAGGAATTGACTCACATTAGGGAAGCTGAGAAGTCCCAAGATCTGCAGTTGGCAAGATGTAGACCTAGAAAAGCTGATGTATGTTTCAGTCCTAGTCAAACGCATGTGATCTAGGAGACTTGACGGCTTAAGTTCCAGGCTGAAAACCAGCAGGCTCGAGATCCAAGAAGAGCCAATGTTTCAGTTAGAATTTGAAGCCTGGAGAAGACCAAAGTCCAGCTAAAGCAGTCAGGCAGCAGGAGTTCCCTCTTATTCTGCCTTTTTGTTCTATTCAGGTCTTCAATTGATTGGAGAAGGCCCACCCACAGTACAGAGGGCAATCTGGTTTACTCAGTCTACTGATTCCAATGTTAATTTCATCCAGCAAAACCCTCACAAACACCCAGACTCTTATTTAACCAAATATCTAGGCATCAGCGACCCAGTCAAGTTGATACATAAAATTAATCATTGCAAGAGATAGATGAAGGATCTGAGAAGATAAAATTCAAATAAAATTCAGAGCACTAATAAACAGATTGACATTTCCTAGGAAGAGGAACAGTTTTTCCATTTTAATAGGTGGAAATCAGAGATGACCACAAGGGTAGGTAATGTATAATGTGGAGTTTTACGGACTGGAGAAACAAGTCAGAAAAACCAAACAGTCTGGAAATTGCATGCTATTAAGCAAACTTTACATTTTTTTGGTTTCGTAATTGTATTATATTTAAAACAAGCTCTTTTTATTATATACTATATTAAATACATTTTATAGATAAAATATGTCTTAAATTAGAATTAAGATATTCCAGAAAAATTACGTACTGCTAAAATTTAGGGAATGTGTTCAATATAAAACTGAAATGTAAAAGAAGATATTAATAGATCCTAAGAGCTCATTTAAAGGATTTGACTTTGTCCTGCTGCTACTTAATCTATAATGATTCCTGCCTCCTGGAACTTTCACCCTCTGTGTCCCTTTCCATATTATACCATCGTTGGTCTATGTGACTAATAGCATATTGCTGACATGAAGATGCCTCACTTCTCAGATTAGGCTATAAATGTCTTAGGTGTTCTCATGTTTGTTCCCTCTCTCTCTGGTCACTTGCTTTGTGGGAAACAGCTTCAACATATAACATTGCTGTTGTGGCCCAAGTGGTAAGAAACTGAATTCTCTGATAGCTGTGGAGGAGAGGTAAGTCCTGCCAACAATTTTGTGAATGAGCTCGAAGTTGATCCTCCAGTCCCAGATAACTGCAGCCCCAGCCTAGAGTCTGACTGCACCTCAGAGATCCTAAGCCAGTTTAATTGAACTAGTCAGAGTTCAATTAAAAATCACTAGTCAAAAATATCTGGAGTATGAAAAAGTTCTAATGGAAAAAAAAAAAGAAATTTGATCTTCAGTTTGATCTTAACACAGTACCCACAACCTATGAGGAAATTAGCCCAAATCTCTATATTTGATCATTTCCTATTTCCAGCCATATATACTTAAATTTATGTAGTGAATTAAATATTTATTTTTAAAGTTTACTTGAAAACACATTTTTTGATGATATTTATATCTTAGTTCTAGCTGTCTCTTAGCTCTAATAGCTTGTCTCAAATTATGTCGTCAGGCACCATGCTCACTTTAAAAAAAATTCAATATGTACTCAATAGTGATTTGAATATGCAAGCAAAAAACCTTCTTTGTTGTGAAAAACGTCAAGATTTATAGCAAGAAAACATCTGCTACAATCCTATGTGTGTAAAATTCTGAGCCCATAACCTCAGGCCTTGCACTCTGAGCCTCACATTTTTACTTATAAAATGAAGAAACTGATGATATCTATATCACTAATTGCTTCTCATTTGCTGCCGAGTAGACTAATGGAAAAGAAATATTTGAATAAATGGTGATTACACACAGAAACTAAAGTATTAAAATGGGAGCACAATAAAAGAAATTGCATTACAGTATGAGATATGTGTTGGCTAAGTTTTAATGTCTTCCTTAGTTAAAAATTGGTTTTTATAAGAAAATAACTGTCTGACTTTCAAAAACAAGCTGTTTGTTTTTTAATCTGCATCTTAAAACCAAAGTATATTTCATCTCATTATAGACTTAGGTTCTCATGACCAGCTCTTCAACCCTATTTCTTTTTTAGTTAAGATACTTGCTATGCAGATTACTCGACACAAGGAGATGTGATTGCTTTGATTTACCATCCAGAATTTTTATAATCATAGCTTCCCACAAACAAGCTTAATACGCTTAACTACTTAATTATACTTTAACAATAGGGTTCTTTCTGAAACTAATGAACTGCAAGATATTTAAACATCATATAGAATAAAATGTAAAGAAATACTAATGTATACAATTAGGTGTCCTCTACATAACATGAATCTTAATGATTTCTTTCTTTTTGTTAAAGGTGTTAATTCTTCCTAGTGAAATCTATTTCTTAGATTATCAGAAACCACAGGGGGTAATCTATGATTTTCATAACTTATCAGAGTGATATATACCACTTTCTAAGACTTGTACCCATAGTCCACTATGTTCTTAATCCCCACAAAAAAAATATCTTCCCACTAAACTCTTAAAGTTAAAATATTTTTGTGATTCTTCTCTTTGGAAAAGTGTAGTATTCTCAGCTTTTAAGTCTGTCATCTAAACAGGCTAAATTCAGCATTTCTTCTGATTTTAATGTTTTTGTCTTTGCTTTTTAGCAGTTTTAATATGACATTCCCACTGTTTTTGTTTATATTTTGTTTAATACTTGCAGTGCTTTTTGAATCTGGCTTTTGATATTTCTTTTTGTAAAATTCGTATCTAATGTCCTCAAGGATTGCTTCTGCCTCATTATCTGTTTCTTCTCCTTCTGGGACTCTGATAACAAATTTTTGAGACTAAATTTTTTTCTCTAAATGACTTCTGTAATCTATTGCCTTGTATTATTTGTCATTCCATTATATCTTTATGCTTCAATTTAGATATTATTTTCTGATATGTTTCCAAGTTAATTTTGTCTTTAGTTGTCTTTAATTTTTACTTATATTTTTAAAATTCTAGATATCCTATTTGATCTTTCTCTATAGTTATTCCATTATCTCATGAAATTATTCATCTTGTATTTTATTTCCTAGAACACAATTCTCATTTGTTTTTTGTGTCTGATCATTCTTTTATCTGGATCTGCTGTGTTTGTTGATGTAGTTATTGTTCTTATTTTAATATGTCATCGTAGGCTGTGATCTATAATTTTTGTACCACCAGCCCCACAAATCCGAATACCCTGCTTATCTTCTTAGTAATCATCCTCAGTATTAACAATTGTCTCCTAGAAAAATGCAAAAGTTAAGGTCAGCTACTCAAGTTTCCCTCTGTTGATCTTGGCATCACAGTTTCTTATTACTATGGAAAAATTTCCTATGTTTTAAAATGTGTTTGTTTTAATTTTTGTCTAATTTTCCAGTTGCTCTCTCTGGGAAGGTTGGTCATACCGACCTCATCTTCTCCTGCTAGAAATGGAATCTCCACACATCATTTAAGGAGTTGATCTGTCTGCATCTATAGTCTTAGCCAAATATGAACTTAAAGGATTTTACACATGTATTTCAAAACATAGATTGAAAACTTAATATAAAGGAGGAAGAATAATATGCAAAAGCAGCATTAAAAATTCTACTGTTAACTCCTTATCTAATTACAGATTTTCTACTTTTCATGGTCTTCTAGAAGCTAAAACCTCACTTTTGACAAAGCCATCACAATTTTTTTATAAGTTTGGGGACCTAATAATGCAGAGTGACTATTTAAACAGAGCTGAAGTAAAATGGCAAAGTTAGTTAGAATTTGTCATAGTAAACGTAGAGCTATAAATATGCTTGTTAAGTAGCCAAGATATAAGGGAAAATTATAAAAACCTGAAGCCTAATTAACTTTCTATGGAAATATACTATAAAATGCCTTTGTTATCTATGGATTTATAATTTTGACTGTTGATTTAAATAACAATTTCAAGAAAACAAAAGTCAAATTGTTCACTAGTAATTTTGCTAAATGTGTGTGACAATTAAGTGCTTGGAAAGTAAATAGATTATGTTCACAGACACACAAACACATACATGCGTTCACAAGAAAATTTCTCAAAGAGTTATATGAACCCCAAATTATTTTAGTGGACCACATTGATAACCTAATTGTGTTGGCTATATTTTAACTCATAAATTTGCAACCTAAGAGGTGCTAAATCACCTCTCCTGACCATGCACCAGAGTGATCAATGATTATTTATAGGCAACATTAGGATTCACAACTGACTCCTATTTGTAATGCAAATATTTTCAGAATCTGTGAAGAAAGGATCCTTATGTCTGTCACTTAACTATATTGTGGTCTATTGTATTTTCCAAAGATATTTGCGGAAATATCTCTCTTCCTTCTTTTCCTTCTGTATTGTGACCTTACAACTCTCTCATTGAGAGATGAGGTTTGTAACTTCACTTCATAGAATCTAAGTGGCCAGTAGCATAAAGAGAAAGTGACATTGTGACAATCCTATGTATAGCCCTAAACTGACCGAGAATCTTCTGTTTTCTGGCTTTTGAAAATCTAGCAGCAATATGTGAGAACTCCTAGTCACTTACAGAGAACATGCGAGTGTCTTGTTGCCTGCCCTGAACTCCAGCCAGTGGCAGTAAACATCAATTGTGAGTCGGCCTTCTCCTATGTGCTGTGTAGGCAAACCTTCAGCTCTGACTCCAATCAAATGAATTCATCTGAGTTCACTAATCCATAGAATCATTTTAGAGAATAATTTGAGTCAAACATTTTTAGGTATAGTTTGTTCTGCAATATACACATATATATATCCAGCAATACATCAAAGGCCAAATGCAGATTACTTTTTTTTTTTTTTTTTTTTTTAAGAAATAATCTGTTGGCTGGGCATGGTGGCCCACACCTGTAATTCCAGCACTTTAGGAGGCCAAGGCAGGCTGATGGTCTGAGGTCAGGGTTTCAAGACCAGTCTGGCCAACATGGCAAAACTCCATCTCTACTAAAAATACAAAAAAAAAAAAATAGCCAGGCGTGGTGGCATGCACCTGTAATCCCAGCTACTCGGGAGGCTGAGGCAGGGGAATTGCTTGAACCATGGAGGTGGAGGTTGCAGTGAGCCAAGATCGTGACACTGCACCCCAACCTGGGCAAAAGAGTGAGACTCCAACTCAAAAAAATATATCTGTCATGATCTAGGTGCACTTACCTTAAATCTTTCCTCCCCTTCTTGCAGCTCAACTGTGAAAATATTACAGCTGGAAAAAAACAATCACTGTACTCTATCTTGATTTATAGATGAGGAAACTGAGGATTTTACAGAAAAAAAAAGTGACTTGTCCAAGATCTTATCCAAGGAGTGCCAAAAGTTTGAGAGTGTTAAATCAAATGTGGACAAGAGCTGCTTCCATACTTAGCAGACTGAAAACTATCTTAAGACTATATCTTGTAGCAGACAGCCAAGTCTCAGCCAATCATGCCAATCAAGTTTCAGCCAATCACAGACTTCTAACTGATAGAATATGTGCATATAAGGCAAATGCCTCATCACATCACACCCACATAAGGAAATGCTGAGCTGTAACCAATCAAGCTGTTTTTGTATATCACTTCCTTTTTCTGTCTATAAATAGTGTCTGCTTATGTTGCTGTATGGAGCCACCTGAACTGGTTCAGGGTGCTGCTCAATTTACGAATCATTCTTTACTCAAATAAACCTTGCTAAACTCAACTTGTCTAAATTTTTCTTTTTAAAGGAAAAAAATAGTAACCTATAGCTTCTACCACCAATCTCAGTTTCAGTATGTGAATGTGATTCTGACCCGTACCACATGCACAGTGAATGAACTATTCTTAGATGTTTTTGCTATTATAAAATGTAGTCTCATCTTCCCTTTTCTTCCTCTCTTACTCTGTATTTTAGATCATGTATATTGTGATAGATGGGGATGTTTACCCTTCTTCTTGAGTGTGGAGTGACTTGTTTCTAATGAATAGAATGAAGCATATGTAACAGAGTGTGACTTCCCAGACTAGGCTGTAAAAAGGTTCTGTGGCATCTGTCTTGGTTACTATTTTTCTCTTGGGTCACTTATGCCAGTAAACACAGCTTCCCAGTCTTGAAAACACAGGCTGCTCTGAGAAGAGGTCCGTATAACAAGAAATTGGGACCTCCAGCTAAGAGCCAAGTGAGTAACCCATCAGAAAGCAGGCCATCCATCATCAGTTAAGTCTCAGATGACTGAAGCCCAGTGGACAGGTTATTGGAAATTATATGAGACACTCCAAGCCAGAGAGAAACTAAGACAGTAAATGTTTCCAGTTTAAGCCACTACATTTTGGCATAATTAGTTATGTAGCAATACATAACTAATTTAGCTTTTACATTTTTCCAGGGTTAAAAAAATTACAAGGTTAAAAAGAATATTTTCTTAGCATATATATCTGCCTACTACTTGCTTAGCAAGCATAGTGAATTCTAAGGAAACTACATGTGACCTTTTAATTTTTTTATATATGGCTTATTCATTTTTATATCCAGATATTACTATAGCTATTTACATAGTGTGCCATAAATATTGTTACTAGAGTTTCTGCTATATACAGTTCAGTATCTAAATTCTGAATTTCTAACTGTGAAATTTTACCATTTGAACCTCTAAAGCCAAGGCAACATAGCTGGTAAGTATGTATAAGTTCTGGTTCTCCAGCAGGTTGTGTTTAGAAGTAATAATTTTACTCTCATTGTGTCACAGTCCAGTTGTTTAGAATTCTGTCTTTCCTTTCTTTTCACTCTTCCCACTCCATTTTACCCTACTGGATAAAGCACCTCATGTTGAATCCTGAGTTTGTTATTGTGGAGCTCCCTTACTCTCTCACCCGCCTGATTACACTCAGCTTTAGTTCCCCTTTATCTCCAGGTGTGGGCTTATGCCTGTAACAAACTGAATCAGTTTCCTAATATCATAACATAGTAAAATAAGCATGCTTTGAAAGAGAGAGGGTAGCAAGATGATCTTAGAGTATTTCCTCAAAAGCCAGACTTATATTAAGCACCTTAAAGTCTCCATTATTTTTAATTAATTATTATTGTAATAATAGCAGTACTTAGTAAATGAAAAGGTTTTCTGAGCATCTCAGTAAGAGGACAATTCTGAAGGATAATTTGTCATAACAGATCAAATAAGAATACATGAGAAAGAGGAGCACAGAATGAAGAGGAAGCATAGAAATTAACATTTATTAAGCACCTGCTAAGTGTCACTTTGAAAGTTTACATTATTTCAAATATTTCTTTTTTTTTTTTTTTTTTTTTTTTTTTTTTTTTTTTTTTTTTTTTGAGACAGAGTCTCGCTCTGTCCCCCAGGCTGGAGTGCAGTGCTGCGATCTCGGCTCACTGCAAGCTCCGCCTCCCGGGTTCCTGCCATTCTCCTGCCGCAGCCTCCCGAGTAGCTGGGACTACAGGCTCCCGCCACTTCGCCCGGCTAGTTTTTTGTATTTTTTAGTAGAGACGGGGTTTCACCGTGTTAGTCAGGATGGTCTCGATCTCCTGACCTCGTGATCCGCCCGTCTCGGCCTCCCAAAGTGCTGGGATTACAGGCTTGAGCCACCGCGCCCGGCCCTCAAATATTTCTTATAAAAATCTGAGTGTAAATTACAATTATTTTAACTTTACGGATAAGGAGGTAGAATACTGGAAGTTTGAAATGGCACTTACTAGTTTGTACAACTAATACCTAAATTGGAAATTGAGAACCACAATAGTTTACTCCCAGTATTTGCTCATTTGAATATACCTTGACGATGAGATCAGAAAGCAGGCCACAAGAAGAATATTGAAGTTGCCAGAAATATTTAACATAGTAAAGAGAAAATGTTGTATGACCTTACCACAGTATTTTAAGGAAACTAAATGATCATCATTTGTAACATAGATATAAAATCCTCACAACAGGAGGGTTTGTAGGCTGGTAAAATAATAAGGACATTGATAAAAGAAATTCTTATGAAGAGGTTGGGCTAGAAATTTGTGGAGGCTTATTTCAACTCTAATAGTTTCCATTCTTAAGTTTTGTCCACATAATGACTTTACACAGATTCAGCATTTTCTACTATACATAGAGCTCATATTGGTATAATTCCAGTCACTAAAGAAAAAATAGATGGCGATTATATTCTCTGTGCATTCTTTAAGTATGAGTCAGTTGAAATTTTATTTAGTTTCTCCCACCTGGGGACTTTAACTCCTCTTTCCTCTGAATATCTGATATTTTACTTATTTTGCCACTATATTCCATATCTATATCTAAGTTTACAATTTCTTTAAGTTACACATTACATAAGAGAGATGAATCTCACATTGATTCATTTTCTCAGTCATTTTTTCAGTCAGTCTGTCCACAACACTTACATAAGTCTTTATGCATAAACAGTTGGGTGAGAGGTTCCTTGACCTTAAGGAGCTCTCTGCCTAAAAAATAAGGCAGGCAAGTTAACAAAAAATTGCAATGCAGTATGATAAATTCTATGAACATTAAAGATACATGAGTGAGAAAAAAAAAGCAGACAGCTAATTGAAACTGGCATCATCATGGACAGCCTTGAGAGGAACTGGGACCTGAGCTGAATTGTAGTAGACATGTTGAAAGGGGAAAAAAAGGGATACACCTTTCTTGGGGCACATAGGTAGTAAAAGGAGTCTGTATGTGGCAGTGATTTGAGATCTACTCTGCTTTTTTTCTGCCATATAATTGATATGCTTTTGAGGTGGAGAGGATATGAATGAGTCTTAGTTCAGCAGTTTTCCACTGGGAATAATTTTGCCTTCCCAGGGAAAATGCCTGGAGTCATTGTGTGACAAGGGGTGGAAATGCTGCTGGTATTTAGTGGGTGGTCACCAATGATGCTGCTAACTCTCCCCAGTACACAGTATGGACCCTGCTAAACCATTATCTGGGCCCAAATATGTATAGTGTCAAGGCTGTGAAATTCTGCCTCAGATGCTTGAAAAAGTTTGAAAACCTCTGCTTTAGAAAAAAGTTATCACTGGAGACTTTTAAGCAAGAGATTAACATGGTAGATCCTTTTCTCTCTTCCCCCCGGCCATCCTGAGCACTGCTGTGGAAACAGTAGGCATTGCGTACTGTTCTGCCAAGCTTGCCATTTTTATAAAGCGCCTTGGGTTTGCTCTGACCTTTCTGCATGGGAGACAACCTTGCATTCCTAATTCTCTTGGATTCTTTTCTTAATCTAGGGAAATGTGTTTCTCGATTAAGTGCAAGATTAAGTGTATCCTCTTCCTAAATTAATGGTTCTCTTGACCAGAGTGCTCAGTCATTTGTTAATGCTCCAAAAGGAAATATGCATTTCTCAGACTCCATAAATCACATAAACAGGATTTTATATTCACCATTTAAATGGAGATAAATCATAACTTGTCTGCAGTATCTTTGTGTTGTACTGCAAATATGTATCTCTGGATATATATTCAGGGCTTTGGTAACTCTATCATTTCCTCAGAGCTCCAATCCATGGTAGAATCTTCTTTATCCTAAATAGGATTATCAGTTGCTCATGCAATTATTATATCTTAGAATATTGGCATAGTCTTTTAAACATATCCAAATATTATAAGCATAGTGGGCCTATATAACTCAAGGTCTATATTTTGTTAGTCCTTACAATTTGATTAAGATTTAAACTTTCATATTTAATTTACCTAGAAATTAAAGTCAATCAGTTTGTATTTTATTCTATTTGGTCATCTTAGCACAAAATTACATTTAGCATACACTTAGTAGGTGCTTATGCATACATATAAGTATATACATACACACACACACATATATATATATATGAATGTTCCTCAACTTTCAGTGAGGTTATATCCTGATAAACCCATTGTAAGTTGAAAATATGGTAAGATTAAACTGCATTTAGTATACCTAACCTACCAAACATCATTGTTCAGCCTACTTTTAAAAACATGCTCAAAACATATTAGCCTACAGTTGCGCAAAATCATTCAATGCAAAGCTTGTTTTATAACAAAATATTGGATATCTCACGTAGTTTATTGAAAACTGTATGTTATGCCAAAATTGTGATGGTTTTGCACCTTAATAAAGTGTAAAAATCTTAATTTGAACCATCATAAGGGACGACCTATGTATGTTCTTCTACCTCATCCTGTTCCCGTGTGCTCCTTTTGTTATTAGACTTCTAACTCCTAACTGGTGAGGGCTAAAATAAGAAGATCCAATATGCATTATGAAGTAAAGGAAACTGCCTTGTCTCCAGAAGCTATTGCATATATAAATAGCATATCTTTGCTGCTATTACTATGAATTTAAGCCTTTCTCGTGGGAACCTCATTAAGGATTGCAAATATGTTTTAACTCACATGCCAACTTGGGCCACATTCTAACTAAGGCTCTATCTACTCTCAGCAGGAAGGAGTAAAACAATTGATTAGCAAGATCTACTGTGGACTCCTGAATGGTGAACACAACAAGGATGCCCTGCATTTGTCAAGTTGTTATTGACAAATCAGAAGAGCTAGCTGAGTGCTTCAGAACAGATCAAAATATTAACTAAGTATTATCATTTATGGAAATGAGGTAATTGAAACAAGCAAAAAAGTAACACATTTCTGGGGCATGTTCTATATATTTTACATGTGCATTATTTAATATTACCATAAGCCTTTCAGATTGTCATTACCTACATTTCAAAGATGAGGGAAACTCAAATTTGAGAAGCAGACTATCTAGTAAAGGATAGGGTTTGAATGCAAACCTGGCTTTGAAACCTATGCTATCTTAACGTTTACAGGGCTTTGGTCAACCACAAATATTTTAGAATTTGTGTTTGGTTAGAAATAAGGGAAAATTGAGGATGATACACTAGAAAGAAGATCATGGATTTGTACTAAGTTTTGAGAATATGAGGTATCTGTAACCATTGCTACCATCGACTTTAGAACATTTTATTTCAAATCTTTTGTTCTGAACCAGCACAGTAAATACTTGTCCCAGTCCTCTTGGTCCTAGTCAGATTGGACACTTTACTGTGTGGTCCAGAAGTTGAGTTAAAACTTTCTTCTTTGGCTTCTAATGCTATGTCCCCCTTTCTGCAATGTCTTCCTTTTGTCTGCAATTCCTATTAACTGTTTTAGGAAAACCCAAATTCAGTATATTTCATATAGACTTTCCTAATAATTTCTTCCACAAAAAATCATAAAACCTATTTAATAAAAGCATCATTGATACTTTTATTAGGTATAAGATATGAGGAAAAGGCAAATAAAACATTATGACTGCTATACCGGTGTAAGGGGTAAACTTGCAGGAAGTGTGAAAATTTAGATAATGTATTGTTACTTGAATAAAGTGGAAGGTCAGATACATTTTATGCTCAATGAAGGCAAGTATCTATGCCTGCTTTATATAGCCTTATATCAGCAATGCCTACATAGTATCTGGCAGAGAGCAGTGGTTGAAATAAACTCATTTTGATTTAAATTTTTTAACAATTTGTTGGTGAGAAAGGGGATTGATGCTGATGAATTTGAATTTATTACCAAAGGGCAGATTTTGGGCCATGAAAGGCAGAAATAGGGAAGGACATGCCACAAAGATGGACACTCAAAATAGTGAGTGTGCGACCCTGTGTGGTTTTGAATGACGGCTACAGCAAAAATATTTGGGCTGAACAGCTAGAGATGAGACTGCACAAGGTGTCCAGGGTCAGTTGAGGAAGAGACTTATATTTTAGTTTTAGGGAGTTACTTTTATCCTGAAAGCATGGGGAATAGCTGAAATGTTTAAAAGAGTAAGAAAATGAAAAAAAAAAAAATTCAGGTGAGAAAACTCTGTAGTAATTGTATCAACCTGCTCAAGCTGCTCTAACAAAATACCATAGACTAGGTGGCTGAAACAGGCTATTTTTCAAAATCTGGGGGATAGCGAGTCTAAGATCAAAGTGTCCGATGATTTAGCTCTCGGTGAGGGTCCTCTTCCTGGGTTTCAGATGGCTACATTTTCACTGTGTACTCACATGGCAGAAAGAGGAAGATCTGGTGTCTCTTCCTCTTCTTATAGGACCCCATCATGAGCCCCACCCTCATGACCTCATCTAAATTACCTCCCAAAAGTTTTACCCCCAGTACCATCAAATTGGGGGCTTAGAGACTCAACATGTGCATTTTTGGGAAGACACAAATAACAGTCCATAACCGTGGTTTTTTAATACTGCTTTCGGTTAAAATTTATAAAGGCCTAAACATAAAAATAATGATAAAGGATATAGATTTTTAAAAAGTGGGTGACTGATCGTATGCAAGTTTTTGTAAGGTTTCTGCCTGACTTGTTAATGCTGTTAACATTTACCAAGGGAAATCATACTATGGAATCCTGCATTTTGTTTTTTGGGGATAAGAATCCTTGTAAAGGCTGGGTGCGGTGGCTCACACCTGTAATCCCAGCACTTTGGGAGGCCGAGACATGTGGATCATTTGAGGTCACGAGTTTGAGATCAGCCTGGTTAACATGGTGAAACCCTGTCTTGACTAAAAATACAAAATTAGCCAGGCATGGTGGTGCACACCTGTAGTCCCAGCTACTTGGGAGACTGAGATAGGAGAATCACTTGAATCCAGGAGGCAGAGGTTGCAGTGAGCCAGGATCGCACCTTTATACTCCAGTCTGGGCAACAAGAGCGAAACTCTGTCTCAAAAAAAGAAAACAAGAATCCTTGTAAATATGAGTTCAGCTGTAGACTTTAAGCTTCTTGTGGAACACAGAGATATGTAGTACAATTTATTATTTTTCTAATCGCCTAGTGAACAACTGTGGATCTTAGGCTTACACTCGCCCTCTTACTCAAACTTGTTTCAGAATATTATCCATTTTATGGTAGTATATATTGACTTCTCAAATAGTGAGAAAATTTCTTAAAGGAAGAGAAAACATGTTATACTTGGTTCCTGCATTTCTTGTGACCTATTAGAGCAGGAAAATCGATATATCTCAGAAATCCGTACTGAGTTGTGGAAGCCTGAGACTTGAATGCAAATGACAGTAAGATATTGCTTGGTCACATTTGTGCAGGTTGCAATGCACCTTCTACATTTAGAATCCAATCTTTGCAACAATCTCACATGTTAGGCGGACCAGGTAGTATTTCCTTATTTCAACAGAAAAATGTAGTAGGCATTGAAAATTTTAAGGTTTTATGCCAGATTAGAGAGGCATAGCAAAATCATAATACCATGTCTTCTGCCTCTCATGTAGCTCATGCCTCATTAGGATTCTTCAAGTCTATTTCCTCCATCTCTTGACCCCACTCAGATGCTCTTCCCTGCGTCGAGTGTCATTTCAAGTCCTATTACTTATAATTAATTTATATGCTTGCACCTAAACTCAGATTCAAACCCCTAAGGGTAAAACTGATTTTTGAGGGCAGGACCTTCACAACTTACATTAAAAACTTTTTTAAATGATTTTATTTTTGGAGTTTTGTTTTTATTCTCCCTTTGAATGGAAGCCTGAGAGAAAACTTCATTTCTCGAGAGAAGTAGAAAAATAGTATGGTGTCTGTCCAAGATAGTTTTACCTTGACTTAACCTATTGGTTCCCATTTAAAAAAACAGTACAGATGCTAGGTTGATTTTTTTTTCTCCTTCTTCATTTCGGCCAACAACAACACAGAATCTGTTTTCCCATAACTTCACCAAATCTGGGTGTCATTAAACTTTTAAATTCTTAGTTTTATTTTGTTGACTTCTTCGCCAGCCCCCCTTCCCCACCCACATTCCTGATATTTCCCAATGCATCCAGGGTAAATTCACAAGCATGATTGTGTAACACTAGCCAATAGAGATTCTTCCTGGGCAGCATCACTCATTTTACAATACACGAAGGTGCAGAGGGACAAAGTAACTTGCCTCAATCCAGTTAAACTAACACAGCTGATACCATATCACCTATTGCAGTAACTTTTCCAAACGTTCTGATAAAATGATAAATTGAGGTTGCAATATTGAGATGTACAGAAGTATGAGGCAAAACTCTATAAAAGAGATTAAAAAAAAACAAAACAGTAACTTTTGACTGTCCCTCATATTTTTTCTTTTTCGAGTCTGATCTTATTTATTTGTTACTCAAAAAATCTTATTTCTGACTGGATTCAGATTTAGAAGTAGAAGCTCACCGAAATGAAAGTCTGCGTCTCTTAGGAATTTGTTCCTGGAGCTTCTCCTTAGCCTCCTTCATTCTCTTGGCCAAAAGTTTAGCGTATTCTGCTTATATTAACATCATATTATTTCCCCCACCCAGATTGAGCTCACCCAGCTCTCATCAGTCTACTCCTTCAACAGCCTCCGCATGTGTGATGGTTTGGCAACGCAGTCACAGTCTCCATTATAGTAGAAACGTTTGTCTCTTTGTTGTTCATCTAAATAAATGTTTCTTTTAAACTCCATTTGTTCTTATTGGTCAGGTACACAGCATTATATTTCTTTGAATAGTTTACTCAGATATAACTACAGACATTCGCAAGTTCTTCACATGCAGCTATCTGACATTCTTTAAACAAATGAATAGAGAACATCTGCATAAATTGTCTCATTGTTTTCCACTTCATGAGCAGTCCCTTTTCTTTGCAACACATTTACTTAGATGTTTCTATTTTCTGCAGCTTTTTGAGGTGTGTTTTTTTTTTTTCGATTTTAATATATTCATCCTATTTTACTTTCTAAGATTTCCTGATCCAGTTACAATTTTTATATCCACAATTTATATAACTCATTTATTCAATTCCTAATTATCTAATTAGGAATATGCTTACACAAGAAAACTTGCTAGAACAATACCTGACTCTGAACTAGATAAGACAATTAGGGCTTGTTGTCTAGCTGTTTCCAAAGTGAGCAAGTGAATGAGTCAAGAGGAACCTAGGGGAGATGTCTCGGATACAAACATCAGAAAATATTTCCATCCGAAGCTTGATTGATGACACACTTTATAGGGTGACTGATTTTATTGGGAGAAGGTAAGAATTTGATAAAGGTAAAACAAGTCAATTGTAAAAAGGAAAGTAGAGGTTCCTCTTCAAAGACTTTCCTCCCCATCTGATTAGGAATAAACAGTAACTTCTCTTAGAAGCAAAATTTATTCAACAACCTGTGCTAACATTCTTAAATATGTGCTATCCATAATAAAGAAATCAATGTACTTTATATTCTCAGCTCCCACCATTAGCCTAAATATTTGCCCTGGCATGCTTATAATGGTCCAAGCAAGCATGAGGTCATAGACTGTTCCTCTTCCTTATTTAAAAATGTGTTTACCTTTCTCAGCATTCCACAAATTACTTCCACCTTCCTTTGTTCTCATCTACCTTTGCCTCTTTTAAAAAGTTCTAAGTTGCTATCCAATTGGGACAAATACAGAACGTGAGGTTCCGTTCCAGCCAATGTAAACCGGACACAGCAGGTAGGGTGGACGCGTCAGGTTATAAATGACCCTGTATCCTTTGTTTGGTGTACTCTCGTGGCAAAACTGCTGGTGAGTGTACCCTTGCTGCAGGAAGTAAAAATTACCTTACTAAATGAGTTAAATTTATGTTCAAGTGCTATTTCTTTATGGCACCCAGGAACAAGCATTTCAAATACAATGAGTGAGAAAAAATAAACATGGTAAATGAACAATTATTAATTCTCAGAAACTTTTTAAAAAATCGATAAAATAATATAGAATGTAAGAAACACAAAAATTCACAATTTCTTTAAAAAAAAAAAAGAAAGGAATCTAGACTACTATAGAACCCAACAGTGGGTTTTACAGTTTTTGTCTCTGTATTATGTATACTCCATATTTTGGTATCTTCATGTAAACTTAAATATAAATAGTATAAGCCAAAACAAATTTTTTATACATATACATGAGAAAAGTATTTCCAGAACCAACAGTTGGAAACAAGTTTCAAAATTTGTGGCTATTGAATGATCTTCAGAAGAAGAGAAAAGATAATGATCTACACATTCATGTATATATTGCAAGTTTTATTTTCCCTAAGTTGACATTAGCAAGGCACTTTAAGGTTACTTTTAGGTTAATTACTATATTTCATTAATTTTGGCACTTAATTGATTATAAGACTCATCACTAATTCATGTATAACTATGAACACAAAAAATTTTGTAAATTTAATCCTAAATATGGTTATTTTATTTCTGAACCCTCCTGCATAATCAAACATTTCATTTTAAAAATGACTCAGTGTAATCTTTCTCATGCCATTTTCAAGAGCAGCTAAACTGAACATATACAGTAACAAGGCAGCACCCAGAACAATTGCAATGAAGAGTGAAATAGCAATTATCAAGTCTGTGAACATGAAGGCAATGAAAACAACTTTATGGCTCCTGATTGGTTGACAAAGATTGTAAGCCATCAGTAAGATAAAAATCCATTTTATATTTGATATTTGAAAGAGAATGTGAATCTTAAAAAAAAAAAAAAAAGTCAATGAACTACAGTACATCATATTTTACTTCTAGCCCACCGCCATCTTCGGCACTTACTCCTTCCAGTTAAAAAGGTTGGTCCAAAGAAAAGAGAAAAAAAAAAAGAAAAAAGAAAGAATAGATTGTATTTATGGTATTTATGCTGTGTTATAAGTCAGACAATATACATGTATAAAATATAGGAATGCCTAAATTCAACTGCTTGTGGAATTCAGTTGCAGAATAGTTCCTGTTTTACACATTGCTCCCAGACCCCAATTGTCACCTTTACTATTTATATTTGATAGAGGGAAAGTTTGTCAGGTATTGGCAAGCTACAGCCCCTTTTCCTTTACTTGTTTCTGTATAGTTGGAGAACTTTGAATTATTTTTATACTTTTAAATGCTTGAAAAGGTAAAATAAGAATATTGGATGTGAAAGTTTTTTAAAAAAATTATAGTGTCCATAAATAAAGTTCTATTAGGCTGAGCATGATGGTACATGCCTATAATCCCAGCAACTCAGGAGGCTGAGGCACAAGAATTGCTTGAACCTGGAAGTTGAAGGTTCTAGTGGGCCAAGATTGAGCCACTTTATCCAGCCTGGGCTACAGAATGAGACCACAGAAAAAAAAAAAAAAAAGAAAAGAAAAGAAAGAAAGAAAAGCTTTATTAGAACCAAGCCCCACCTGTGTATTTACTTATCGTCTGTTTTGTCTGGCTGCTTTAGCACTACAATAGCAGCATTTAGTTGCTGCCATAAATAGCATATATGGCCTGTAAAACCTAATCTTTTCCAGAACAAGTTTTTGCATACCTGCTCTACCTAAGTTTCTCATGACCTCTGTTTATTTGGTGCAAATTATATTGCAACAGGATGACAGTTTGGAATTTTAGTAATTTTCTGTTTTCTAGTTAATGAAGGCATCCTCCCTTCAAATTTTTACTTATTTGTGTTCAATTTTGCTAATTTCAGTACATGAAATATGCCAATGTGCTCTTCTTCTTGTATCTTTCTTGGAACTCACACTTGTAATTTTCTAAATAGACTACAATTACCATAATCACCTCTTCTTTGACCCATGAGATATGTAGAAGAGCTTTCCATCTTTCTGGGTATTTCAGATGGTTTGATTTTTTTTTTTTTTTTTTTTTTTGCTTTTTCTTCTGTTTTTAATCTTGCATATTTTGCCCTGAACTCAGAAAATGTGGTGTGTATAATTTCTAACCCTGTGAAAATGATAATCCTTTTTTGAAAACCAATGAGAAATTTTTAAAAGAATGTACATTTTTAGCCATGTGTAGAGTTTCAATATGTCATTTAGAAATCTTAAAATAGATTCATATTCATTATATTATGTATATGATTACCAAATACTTTTATTCTTAATTTTTGCTTAATTCATCTGTCAAAAGTGGAAGATACTGTCTTAACACTTCTGACGAAAATCATTTTAATAATAGAGGCTTAGATACATAAATGTTTTTTAAAATTCATTCAGCAAATATTTCAGGAGCACCTAATCTGTATCCCGTAAAAGATACAGAATACCTGCTATTATGAAGTGCTCATGATGGGAAATATTTTATGGAAACCAAAAAAAAGTGAAACAAACTCTTTATATACTATATAGTTTTATTTCAATTCATCTAAGGGCTATGAGACATATGGTACTTTAGATGTGTAATAAGGGAATTTATCTGGAAAGTCAGAACATTTTTTCCTTTTTGTTTTTGTGTTAGGTGCTATAAAATCTATAGTTTCCTAGGACTTGTGTGTGTTGAGGAAAAGGTGGTGGCTGAATGAGAATTACAGGCCAAAGAAAAGCAAAAGTGTGAAGACCACGAGCAAGGAGCATGAAACTTCAGAAATGAAAGGAAGCAAAGAGGGTTGGAGTGGAGAGAAAGAGGAGAGAATGACAGCACACAAGGCTAATTCTCTGCCTGGAAGACAGACTAAGGATTCTGGATTGTTTCCCAAGAAAAAGTGAACAGTTTTAAGAAACAATATGATCCATTTTTCCCCCTATTTCAAATAAATCCATTTGCAATGTGCAGGATGGTTTGGAGAAGACAAGCAAGATTGGATGTCAGAAGAATATTCAGGGACTAAAACTCTACTACTGTTTATAAATGAAGGGAGTTATTCTCATTTATGTCTCTGAAATTGAGATGTACCTACTTAAAAGTTAATATTGTTATCCCTTTTATTTTTCTGTGGTTGTGAAACAACTTTTGCAAAGATTATGACAGTGAGAAGTATAGTGTGGCTGATTCCTTTTTACTTCTAACCTCACGGGTTGCCTGTCCTTGCTCATTCCTGGGTATAGGCCAAGCTTACCATAGGAGAAATTTATAGTTTAACTTTGAAGCAAGGATGACAACAGTTTCTTCCTAAACTAACACCTCCTTGAGGGACTGAAATCACCTTTGTAAAACTAATTAAAACCACATAATTAGGATTATGGTGAGGGCAAAATTCTGCTAAGATGTAGGCATAGTTTCTATAATCCCTTACTAGCCACGAGTCATGTGGCCTGAGGTCACAAGATTTGTGACTTCACCAATTGCTCCTATATATAAAATCACTATTGTAGAACCTAATATTGACATTTTAAGATGTTTTTCATACTTTTGCTTTTTGGTAACTGACTGACCCTACCTAGACCCATGACTCAAGATTCAACTGGTCCTGTGGCCACCCCACCCAGAGGTGGACTAAGCACAAGAGGACCTTTTCTCACCCTCTCTGATTTCATATTAAACCAATCAGCAGTACCCATTCTCTAGGTGCCTGCTCACTGAATTATTAAACCTTTAGCCTCTGAGTTCTCTGGGAGGTAGATTTGAACAATAACAAACTCTTATGCTTCCACTTGGTTAGCCTTGCATTAATTAAACTCTTTCTCTCCTTCAATACTATGGTCTCAGTGAATTGGTTTTATCTGTGCACCAGGCAGGAAAAATCTGTTGGGCAATTACAGATCCCTAATGAGTTTACCCTGAATTTTCTATTTATTTTTCTATGCTTCCAGATATGTCATGATTTCCTTAAGAAGACTATCCTTGATGAGTGTATACTTTTATGTAAATAACATTTTGTTATATCATTTTGTGTTGTTGCACCTAACTGCTGTTTTCTTCTATATGAATCGACCTTAGTTATTTATTCTGCTAATAATGGACTACCAACCCACTGAGCTCAATCATAAAAAATACCTCAGTAAACATAATCATTCATACCCTTGAAAGGAGCTGTGTGAGATTTTCTTTGCAATATATATCCAGGATCAAATTTCAGTTACATAGTCTGTTTGCATATCTCCTGACTGCCTACCATGGCCTATTTTCCATGAGAAATGGATGAGTGTTTTTATATTCTCACAGCTCACCAACACTTCATATTGTTTAATTTTTCTAATTTTTATAATATATTTAATTGATAACTTTAAATGGAAGTTGTATATTTTTCAAACATACCTAAAAATACAAAGACTAAAATTGACCTCCTTCAGTAAATAGTTTTACTTGCTTTATTTAAATGTTTAAAATTATTATGCTAAAATGTTTAATTCAAATCTCAGAGTGCTAGTTTTCTATTGCTGGTGTGAAATATTACCACAAATTTAGAGGTTTAAACTAGCAAAGATTTATTACCATATAATTCTGGAGGTCAGAAGTCCAAAATGAGTCTCCCAAGGATGAAATCAAGGTGTTGACAGGACTATATCATATCAGCCTGACACTGCATGTTTACCTCTTTTACATTTAAAGGACCTTGTGATTACATTGGGCCCACACAAATAACCCAGAATAATCTTTTTATTTTAGAGTGACCTGATTAGCAACCTTAATTTCACATGTAGCCTTAATTATCCTTTTTCAATGTAGCACAACATAATCACGGTTGAGAAAGGGACATTTAGGATACAGACAACTTTGGAGGGCCATTATTCTGCCTGCCACAGAGACATATCATCCGTATGTGACTCATCTCTAAAAATTAAAGCATGTTGATATGTACCCACAGTACAAGCAATTATTTTTTTTAAATCAAGATACAAATAAGATATACCTACTGTTGTTTGGTTATGTCACATGAGTAATTTTTAATGTATTTATATAAGGCTTATCATGCCCACTTTTTCTCATGCAATTGATTTGTTGAAAATATCCAGTCTATCCTTACAGAAAATCCCACTTTATGAATTGGTTTTCTCCTGTTTCCTCATGTTGAGATTTAAGATGCTCTTTTTTAATTTTTTTAATCTCAAGCTACAGCTAACAGCCAAAGGTGATTCAAGATTTATATATCTGAGAAAAATGCTTGTCAGATGATCCAATATATTTCACATTATATCATATTAGGAGACTCATAACATATTCTTGCTCCATTGTGTTGAAGTAAGGTTTTGCTATTTATACGGTTGAAATTTGCCCACTAACAAAAGCCATTTTATTACCTCCACCTTGCCACTGCTAGAAATCTTGGTGGATTTCTAATGCATGATACACCCTCCTATTATCCAAGCGTTTTCCCCACCACCACAATTAATGACTTCTAGGTGATTTCCTTTTCTTAATTTGGTCTTATCTGAACTATAGTTTTTGTAAGTCTTGTTTGAAATTTTTGATTGGCAGAGGATGTCCTTGCCAGTTTCCCAGTACTGATATAGAATCTCATATATATATTTGCATGTATGAGAATATATACATACACACACACTTTTACCATTTTGAGAGAGGATGACTAAGTTGGTTATAAGTTTTTCTGTAATGATTTGTAAAGAGAAGTGACAGTACTTCTGATTTTAGTAGATGCTGATTAAGAGAATATAGTAAAAAGGCAGTACTAGTAAATGTTAAATATATGTGAACCTGTTTAATTCACATGTAACATTCACATGCTTTTTAAAAAGGCAATTCATGTTATACTAGACATTTAAAAATTCTAAAGATGTTTGATGCCTGCATGAATTTATGAACTCCTTGCAACAACTGATGTCCCCTGCTCTTCAGAAGACTATAAACTTCAGAGTAGAGAATATGGCTTTAAGAAATATGACTTCCAATTTGGAATTTCAGTGGGACTTATTATCTGAATTAATTCTTAATCTCTAGGCTATGGAAGTACAATTGAAAATTTGCACGTTAATACTTAAGTGATTCATAAAATGAATTACTTTTTCAGCAACTAAATGTTACCCTAGAGGTGTAAAATATTTACCGTATTTTTTCAAATTATCCACGTTTTATTCATAAAGGACTATATTTTCAAAAAGGATTCATTTTTTAATAAGTGTTTTATTTTTCTTTGACTATATGTCTCTTACTGTTATATGTTAGGGATACAGTTGTGAGAAAATAGATATTGTTATATTGTTCTTGAATATAGAACTTATAGTTAATTCTATGAAATTGCATTTGATTTTCTATACAATAGCCAGGACAAGATAGGAATACTTTTGGCATTAAGGGAAATTCTGTTATTTGGAATAGTTTTAGAGAGCCTGCATATTACCTTTGACCATTATCTGTGAGTAACAGAAAACAGTAAATGAATAGTAGCTTAAATTTTACAAAATGTTTATTTTTGTCATCTGGAGGTAGTCAGTCAGTCCATTTGCTGGTGTGGCTCCTACCACCTAAAGAACCAACAGTTTTTTTCAGCTTAAACACTTGAACCCATGGTTGAACCCTATCGGTATGATCAAGTTATATATAATGGGAATTAGTTACTATGTAATTCTGGAAAGAGCTGGGAAGTAAATGTCTAGGAGAGAGTTGAGAGATCATAGAAAAAGTAGGTAGAGAAGCCTATGAAAAACCTTGTTTCTGTGTAGCTACCGTCTTTGTGGGTCTATTGCCAAACTTCTGAGAGGGCATAGAGTTGCTGCTCATTAACTGGGCTGGGTTTTGAGAAGGTAGACACATAGCAGAGGGGAGTGGGACAGGAACCCACTGGCACCTCTGCCTCTGCCTGTTACAGCAAGTGACCCTGGTGAGCATAAATGCCCTCCCTCAAATGTGTTGTCAATTCTTTTGGACAACTCTAACCCAGAACCATGCAGAAAAGATGATTCTGAGAAACAAAACCAAATAAATATAATACAAAAAATCAGAGGTAGAAAAACCTAGTCAGGTGTTCAAAAGCAAAGCACAGGGCAGAGAATATTCATTTGGATGCTAAAAAGTCACTTAAACAGTTGCTCTGTGTAGGTTCACTATTGTGAGAAAACTTGGGAAAAAAAGATTAAGGTAAATTGTCCAAACTATTGTGAAACATTAGCAAAAAGGAGAGTGTTTTAAATATATAGGTAAAATGTAAAGAAAATTATGAATATCATGATAATATTATGAATCAATTTATAAAATCTAGCTAGTGACCTCTGGGTTCCTTTTCCCTTTTAATCTTCATTTTAAATTATTGAAAAAACTGAATTCAGAACTGTTTTGCCTTTAGATGCATATGCTGTCTGGATAAATTTAGGGAATGAGAACTGAAGAGTGTATTGGCCAGTGATGGAATATGTGTTCCTAAGGCATTTGGCAAATGCTCTGAGGGAAATTACTTTGTTCTTATTCAGACGGATACCATCATGTTCTCCCTAAATAAAATGCCTATAACAAGTCGTTTGTGTGTGAAGAAAAGGGATTGTCAGTATTGAATAGGAAGCAAACGTTTTCAAGATTTATTAAAATAATGGTTAAACTGTGAAGAGACACACATTGGCGCAATATTTCCCTGGTAGCTCAGATGAATTTTGCATGCAGAGAACACATTGGCTGTACTCAAATCTATCCAAGGATACCATATAATTAGGAAAATGCCTACAGCTCCTAGGAAAGGATGGATGGGAGCTTGCAATCCAGAAACTAGGTTTATAAAAAGTAGGTTCTCACTGGGTATGCCTTTGAAAGAAAATACCCTCCAGTACAGCCACCTTCCTTTCCACAGCCTTCTGGCACTATTCCATACTGCAGTTTCTGAAGAATATCCTACAGAGTAGGCAGCAACAACATAGACACAGCCTCTACCTGTGGACATTAAGAAAAATATAAAATTTCAACATCACTAAGTTTTGTGGCAGAAACTTCTAGTAATCCAAAAATATCTTATACCCCTCAATAGAAAAATAGCCCCAGATTTGATATCTGGGCACATGTCTGCCTGAATACTGTATTTTTCACCTTCCTTTAGAGCTGGATGCAGTCATGCAAGTAAGTTCTGCTAGCAAAAGGAAAGCAGAAGTGGTTAGAGCAATTTTCAATGTGCCCTTTGAGGAAAGCATGTTCCCTTTTCATTTCATCTTCTAGTCAGGTGCAAATCCAGGTATCTTATCCTAAGAGGTTACATTAGGAATGGATACTAATTATACAGCTACAGTCACGTGTCATAACAATGTTTTGGTTGGTGATGGATTCAATATATGATGGTCATCCCATATAATTGTAATGTTGTATTTTTACTTTATTTTTTCTATGTATAGATACATTTAGATACGCAGATACTGGACACTGTGTTAGAATTCCCTACAGTATTCAGTACAGTAACATGCTGTACAAGTATATAGCCTAGGAACATAGGTTATATCATATAACCTAGGCATATAGTAGGCTACACCATCTAGGTTTGGGTTAATAAATTCTCTTATGTTGGCACAGTGATGAAATCCCCCTAACAATGTCTCTCTCAGAAGGTATTTCCAACTTTAAGTAATGCACAACTATAATATGCTAAAAAGAGCCTAGATTTCTGTGGCAGATGACTGCAACTGTATTACCTCTGCCCCCCATCAGTAAGTGAAATCTATTTTCCACTCTCTTGAGTATGAGCTGGTCTTAGAGCTTCCTTTAACCAAGACAATGTGGTGGAGGTGACTCTGTAACTTCCAATATCAAGCTATAAAAGACTTGCAACTTTCAGCTTCGGCCCTTCTGCAAAACTCTTCCTGGGAATGTAGTTGTCAAGTAAAAACCTTATTACCCTGAGATTACTATTCTTTTAGAGAGCCCGAGATAAACATGTTAGAGGCAACACAGAGATGACCAGCAATCCCCTAGCTGCTTGAGCTACACATGAGACACAACACATGCGAGTGCAAAATATCCCTGGGACACTCTACCCCTAGCATACACCATAAGGAGCAGAACCACTGACAAACCATCTAGTCCAGGATAAAGAATTATAAGAAATAGAATTGTTGTGGCTTTAAGTCACTAAATGTTGGAGTGGTTTGTTGTGCAGTATGGATAACAGATATACCGTCTATTCTGTATTCTACTCATCTGATAGAACTCCAGTTTCCTCTTGAAACACTACTCAGAGCAGCTCTGCCTAAACCACAGTTTGACTACAGTATTCAGTAAGTTACACGAGATATTCAATACCTAATTATAAGATAAACTTTGCCCAGTCATAGGCTAATATAAGTTTTCTGAGCATATTTGGGGTAGACTAGGCTAAGCTATGATTGTTGGCATGATCTGAATATTTAAGTCATAAAACATTGAGTACACCTAAATGGAAGTTAGGTGTCCATTTAAGTGTAAACTATAAGCTAAATGTGTGGCTTATAATAATTTGAAAACATTTTAAAGATTGTATTGGGAATTTGAGAGAGATGTTTTTACTGTTAATGATTTCACTGTTTTTGACTAAATACACACTTAATTAGTAAAAAGTAAATATACAGATCATCTAAATCTTTTAAATAGTTCTGACATGGTCTATAGAAATGGTCAAAATATAATATTCTGCTATGCCCCAAAGCTTGAAAATTATCTGTTTTATCTTTATATGTTTGATGAAAGTCACACAAGTATAATTATTGCTATTGCTGTTATTTTAGTTTCTGTTATCGCATTATTTCCATCTTATAAATTCTTTTCTATATTCCTTTGAGTTTTGTGGTGCTTTGATAACTGTCCCATTCTAAGCAGTTTCTTAGTGCATGGAACTTTCCCATCTACCCCATGGAGATGCAAGAATATTAAGGCATTGACAGCAATTTCCTGCCTAGCTCTATGGGAAGTTTGAAAACATCACATATAGAGAAAAGAACCATATATCAAGTTAATGTTCAACAATGTATCATTTTAAAAGGCAACCAGTGTCTGCAAGGAAGGAATATCCAGTCCTTTTATAAAATTACATTCATAATGTAATAGTTAATGGCCCCAAACCTTTAAAAATTCTATCTGATTCTAAATCCTTTCCTACCTCTTCTTTATTGAAATAAAAAATTCCAAGCTATTTATTCAAATAACATTTAAGATTCAATGGCTATATGAAATATTTCCTATATAACATTACTGAATAATTTTTTTCTTTGTGTAGACTTGAGTATTGGTATTTAAAAACTGACAAGGACCATAGAGACAGTTTTTCTCAAACCTCTTGATTTATAACCTCAAATATTTTTAAAGCCCAATAAAAATGGTGGTCTTACATAGATACACACACATAGTCTTCTACTTGACAACTACAGAAGTCTAGAATCAGTTAATATTTGAAATTAATTGCAAAACTTAATTAAATTATATTTAATTGCAGCTCCTTAGTACTGTATGTGTCATAGCATGTCCGCTCAAAACCTACTTTTCATTTTGTTAACCCCTATTCCCAAATTAAATTCCACAATGCCAAAGTCATGGGAATTAATCTGATATTAAAAATGATATAATAACTATGTCAAGTTTCAAACATTTCTACGCATTCCAAAAGAGTATCTCTGATCCAGAATGGTTCACACAATGCCTTGAATATTTACTCCATTTTTTAATGTTTTAATCCCTTAAAAGGCTTGGATTATTTTTATTTTGATTTATTATTATCCCCAGTGGATTATCAGATAATTCTCTTTTGATCACTCCAAATGCCTATCCTTGTGACACAGTTAATGATAAACTTCTCATCATAAAGCCCTCACTGGTCATGATAACCCCATTTATATTCCTTCCTATCAACTCCTAGATATATTATTATTCATTAATTACCTGGAACTGACTTTATACTGCCTCGATATGTAATTTTTTTTTTTTTTTTTTTTTTTTTTTTTTTTTTTACCTATTTAAAGCTTATGCCCTCAACTAGACTTGCAACTTATTTATTGGAAGAAGTATTAAGTGAAATCTTTGTTTTCTACCACAGAACCTTAGGTAGTTTCACAAAATCTTAAATTAGTAAATTTTCTATTTGAGAAAAATATAGAGCTCAAGTAAAAAAGAAGAAAACAAAAAGTAACCCTGAGCAGTTAACTTGGAGATAAAACTCAGCTTGAAGAAATATAACAATGTTTCGTGAGCACATACTATGAACTGAAGTAATATGCACAGTATTTTACATACAGTTCTTCATTCAGCTACTTAAATATTTTGCTTACATGAAATAAACTCTTGGTATTCAGAATAGCCTGGAATCTAGGTATTCGAAATTATGAAATACTCTAAATGATCTGATTCCTGTATTTTATGAAAATAAATTACTTATCTGATAAATAATTTCTTAGAGAACCTTTAAGGACATATTAGAGAATGTACTAAAATTAGGAGGGAAGGTGTATTAGTCCATTCTCACACTGCTATCAAGAACTACCTGAGACTGGGTAACTGATAAAGAAAAGAGGTTTGACTCAGTTCCACAGGATGTACAGGAGGCATGGCTGGGGAGGCCTTAGGAAACTCACAAGCATGGCAGAAGGGCAAAAGGAAAGCAAATACATGGTGGCAGGAGGGAGATACAGGTGGGTGGTGGTGGGGAAATGCTACAAACTTTTCAAACAAACAGATCTTGTAAGAATTCCATCACAAGACAGCACCAGAGGGATGGTACTAAACCATTAGAAACTACCCCCATGATACAATCACCAGGCCCAGCGCTCTGGATCATACACAATTCAACATGAGATTTGGGTGGGGACACAGAGCCAAACCATATCAGAAGGCACGTGAGGAGATAGCCAAATCAATACAATAATTTTGCTATTTGGATTATGAAATAAGACATGCAAACCTGCTCCTTAAATTCTGTTTGCTTGGTCTAAGCACCAAGTGAAAATATAATTTTTGTGTGTTTCTTAAAGTCAACATATCTCTAAATTTTGCCAGAAGCACTCATTTGCAAGTCATGCTGTCCTTATCCTCCTTGTTTGACTTCCATGTCTCATGATCAAATTCTTAAAAGTTATTTGAATGTTACTTTATGTCATGCAATTTGCTTCCTTTAAATCCAGTTTGGTTTCCCAAGAGTGAGCACTTCTATCTCCTTAGGCAATATATTTTCCTAAAAAAGCATAATAGTCAATATTTTCTAATCCCTTTGTGGGTTTTTCAGAACTAAAAAATCATTACAATAGAGTAAGCGAACTCCTGCTTCACTTACTTTTTTTGGTCCATATTTACCCCATCAAAATATAGATGTTCTGATTAACACATAATACAAATGCTTTATGCTCCAAATAGCCACCCAGAGGTAAGAAGGCACATCTGATTTTATTGCTGAGCATTATGCAAGATGAAAGGGGCATGTGTGCATAATTAAAAAGCTACAAATGTCACTGACTCTGGTCAGAAGTCTAGCTTACAATAAAAAAATCAAATTGAGGCACTTATGTATTTTGTGACCTTGTCTACTTGCCAAAATGGAGAGGATTAAAAAAGAAAGTGCTGAGCTGGGAACAGAAAGATGTTAGCCAGTGATTTCTTCCTGGCACAGAAAGATCAAAGCAGTACTATTTTTAGGGGTATGGAGTGGCTCCTATTCCAATTTTGTCTATTTTTATGTTGGTATACTAGATTGAGAGAATAATCTATTAAGATTAAAATGCTGAGGTTTGGGTCCATTTGACAGTAAGACACTTTAGTGTCGTGATTTAGAGCACAGCCATAGGACCCATACTGCCTGGGTTCAAATTTCAGTTCCACTGCTTCCTATCCCTAAAAACTTGGGAAGATATTTCACCTTTCTGTGCTTCATTTCCCCCAGGCATAAACGAGAAATGATAACGGCACCTACCTTCTGGCATTGTTTGAGGATGAAATGGGTAGATATATAAAACAGTTTAGGAGAATGTCAGGTATATAGTAAGTCCCTATATGTTAGTTATTGTCGTTCTTGTGTACCCTGACCCCAGCCCAGGAATCTTAATTTTCTCGAGTATTCAGATTCATCCTTTGCTCTCTTTGGTTCCTCATTAAAACTTTCGAGAAAGTCTGGCACATTAAAGGGGAAAAAACTAAGAATTAGCACCATATGTGACAGGCACTCTATTAGGTAACTTTAATAAACTTTTAAAAGTAATTATTATAATGGCACTAGTGTTCAAACCCAAGAGACTCCATCTTGAATAGGGGCTGGATAAAATGAGGCTGAGACCTGCTGGGCTGCATTCCCAGGAGGTTAGGCATTCTAAGACACAGGATGAGACAGGAGATGGGCAGGACTGGTATCACAAGATACAAGTCACGAAGACTCTGCTGATAAAACAGGATGCAGTAAAGAAGCTGCAAAAAACCTGCCTAAACCAAGATGCCATCAAAGGTGACCTCTGGTCATCTTCACTGCTCACTATGCACTAATTATAATGCATTAGCATGCTAAAAGACACTCCTACCAGCACCATGACAGTTTACAAATGGCATAGCAATGTCCAGAAGCTACCCTATATGGTCTAAAAAGAAGAGAAACCATTTGTTCTGGGAATTTCCCTCCCCTTTCCTGGGAAACTCATGAATAAAACACCCCTTGATGAGCACATTGTGAAGAAATAATCACAAAAATAGTAAACCAGCATCCCTTGAGGCTGCTCTGCTTATGGAGTAGTCATTTTATTCCTTTGTTTTAATAAACTTGCTTTCACTTGACTCTGTGGACTCACCCTGAATTCTTTTTTGCATGAGATTCAAGAAGTTTTTCTTGGGGTCCGCATTGGGACCCCTTTCTGTTAACAATGATATTTCGTATGTATGAATGCTGGCATCCCTTTTAGATGAGAAAACTGGGCTTTGGGGAGGAAAAGTTACCTGAACAAGGTCACAGCTAGCATGTGGCAAATAGTTATGATGACCAGACCAGTCTTATGTGCCAAGTTTAAGATAAGCCACCTTTGACAGGAATAAAAACATCTTCTGGTACAGTAAGGGGCCAAAGGATGGAGCTGAAAGAACCAAAACTTCAAGTCAATTCTGCAGTTCTAGGTAGGGAGCTATAGGATACTTGGGGATAGTTGATATTTTCACCTCTTTTATGTGTGTGGAGTTTTCTACTCCTAGATCTGAGTATAATGCTAGAAATTGTTTTCTTCCATCACATGGATTTCATGACCAGAATGACAGACGCATAAAAAGAATCCAAAGTTTGTTTCTCCAAATGAAAGACCTTGTTTTAGGGGTGACTTGATCTGATACAGCAAAAGCAATATCTCAGTAGGATAATTTTTTTTTTAAGGTGGCGATCAAGGCATGCTTATTTAAAATAGAGTATACTACCCACATAGAAATAAGACTTGTAATAATTAGGGAACTAAAATCTTCATAAGTCTACTGAAAATTCAGTTTATCAGAGCATCTCAACTAACAAATGTTGGCAAATTCACATTTCAGAAAAATAGGAAAACTGCTTATCTGGATCTAATTCACATCAATAAGAATAAATACCAATCAGGAAAGACAATTATTATATAACATCTTGAGGCTTTTAGTAAAATACAAAATACTCCTGCACAAAATGAGGTAATTGAGCTATAGTTCACATGTTTTAAGGCAGGGAAAGAATTTTTAAACATTATAAAGAAATAATCTCATGACTGTCATTATCTGTTTACTGTACACCTAGTTTGTCCAAGAGTGTTGTAAAAATATTAGTTCAAACAAAATTACTAACAAATTTCAGGGTGCACATGATTTTCATCATTTTATAGAGAAAGACTCCAAGACTCACAGGGATTATAGGGCGTGCCCAAGTTTATAGGCATAAGAGCTAGGAACTGAACCTAGATCCAGATTACAAATCTTGCTTTGGAAATACAATAGTAAATGGGCTTTTCAACTGAGAAAATCGAATAAGAGATATTAAAAGCACTGAAGAATAAAATTTACAATATAAAGTAGCAAATAATTCCTGAAAAAAAAGAGTAATTTGGCCGAAGCAAACACTCAAGCCCTGTGACAATTCTGCAAATTATGAAATGGATTTTATCCATGGAAGAAGGTGTAGGTAAATGATTCCAGGATCCTGAAAAAAGACCAGACTCAGAATGAATCAAAGTTTGTGAAGTATTAGAGATGTTGTTCACATACATTGTATTTTTTCTTTCATTAAGGAGGAGAAAAGGATAGGTTGATTGTTCGAAAAAAAGATGCAGCAATGTATCATGAATAGAATATGGTATGACAAAATGATTGAGCTTCAACCTTGTTTCAACATTCTCTTGCAAGAAGAATATAATGAAAGTTCAAAAAGGTAAAAAAAAAATATGATAAATAGAAAATAGAAATTCAACATAATTAGGATATAAAACAGTTCCAGCTTGTTTTAGTATGCAGGCTCAAAGTTTTGTCAGACTACTAAATGAATTTAAAAATGGAAAGCTAAAAATACAATTTCTACTTAAAAGTGATGAGAAAATACAGTAAAAAAATGACAACATATTTTATTTCTAAGCATACAGAATTAGAAGACAGTAAAAAAGAACGACTTTTTTTTTTCTTTTGAAAAAAAAGAAGATAAAGTGGGGACAATTCTTTTAAATGCCTAAAGGACTCTTTTGTGGAAGAAAACGGTGTATTTTAAATGATTATCTCAGGAGGATGAAAATAAATGAGGTTTTTAGAAAGGAGTATTTTCTCAAAGGCTTTAGTCATAAAATTTCTGGAAAAATGTATACACTGAAATGATTATCCCTTGTGGAATGAGTCTGCATGTGTTTGGTGTGGACTTACTGTTTTTTACTTTGTGTTCTCCTAAGTAATTTCTACGTTTTTTCCTTTGAACAAAACTCATGTTTTTGTAATAGAATAATCAGGAAAGTAATGATTGACAAGTAACATTTAATTAAAGATCTGGTTCAATGTAACAGCATTGAAGGAAATAAGTGTATATTTGGAGAGATTTCCTGGCAAAACAATTAAGTTTTGATGTATGATTGACAAAAAATTGTGTATATTTAAGCTGTTCAATATGATCATTTGAAACACATATACATTGTGTAATGATTACCACAATTAAATTAAATAACACATTTATCACCACACTGTTACCGTGTGTGTGTGTGTGCGTGTGTGTGTGTGTGTAGTGAGAAAACGTAAGATATACTCTTCTAGCAAATTTCAAATAAACAATGTATCATTAGTAACTATAGTCACCGTTCTGTACACTAGATCTCTAGAACATATTCATCATATAGGTGACTCATTTTTTGGAATTAAAGACAAAGGTAGATCCTTAAATGATTTTTCATCAAAAAAGAAATTCATACTGATCAAAGATGTAAATGAAAAACAAAAAATAGTTGCCTAAGAAAATATAGATTAGTATATAGAAATAATTTTATCAATATTACTTTATCAAATTAATGCTGTCTACATTTTGAAAAACATTTAAAACAAAAATTAGCAGACCACCATGTGCAGGTTTTTTTCCGATCTGTACCTATATATTTTTAAATAGTATTAATGCACTGGCTGAGCATGACTTATTTGAAATGCTTGTGGCCAGAAATGCTTCTAATTTCAATTTTCTTTGGATTTTAGAGTATTTACATATAGATAATAAGATGTCTTGGAGATGGGATCCAAGGCTAAACACAAAATTCACTTATGTGTCATATATACTTGATATATATAGTCTGAATATAATTTTATACAATATTTTCAGTAATATACATTATCACATGAAAGCGGGTTTGGAATTTTTCACTAGAGGCATGTTGCTACTCAAAAAGTTTCCAATTTTAGAGCATTTCAGATTAGGGATGTTCAACCTGTATTATCATATTTTATCAAATATAAACATTTATTTGCTTTTGTTTAAAGTAGAATACATTTATCTGATAAATCTTTTCATGATACCTTTATAGACCATCACCCTCCCCACCTTCACAATTATGATTTTCCCCCTACATGTGATATTTTGAAAATCTTCCTGATAAAGCCAGTGTGTAAGCAGTACTTACTCTTGACTTCAAGTGAAGATCCCATATCAAAAATAGCTTTTTATTAGGAAATCCCTAAATATTTGTATTGCAAGGTCTTTTTCGGAAGCAATTTAGTTTTCTACAGGAGAATCCCCTAAGCTCTTATCTGGGAGATTAGAATGGTTGTCCCACTTCTGAACCGGAGCATGGGGAAAAGGTCTGGGCAGCCTCAGTGCTGATTCTCACAGACCACATCCTTATCATTTTGAGGTTGGTTTTTGTCAATTACTGGGATGAGACTGTTGAGTGTAGAGCCTCTCTGATTTAAATTATCTTTATGATAAACCATGCTTCCTTCCTGACTTTTTAGGGTTAAGGCTAGAAGCATAATCGCTGTTTGGGTCTAGGTATAATAGGTCTTAGATACCCACTCCTTCCTGTTCTCAATTCTTTGGCCTTTACTTTAGGTTGGTACAGAAGTAATTGCAGTTTTCATCATTAGAAGAAATGGTAAAGTCTACATTTACTTTTGCACTAACATAATCCATTTACAAGAATATTAGCATGTAGTCTACTCCATTCTTCTAAATCAATTATGCTAATTTATCTGAATTCAGTCTTCCAAAAAGTATTGAAATGCTTGTTCACTGAAGTTTTCATTTCCATTTTTTGGGTCTTCGTTTATAGTCTTTTCAAGTAAGATTTGAGGAAAGAGAGGAGATAAAAGTTGGTGGAACACCAATTATTTTAAACGAAATGATTTAAATATTTGACGCTAAAGGCATATTCTGCAAAATGGAAGGTTCACAGACCATATTATTACGAAATGAAAACCATTTATAAAGGCTAAAAATCACCAATAAAGTCAAAATTAAGGAGACACATAAGGAAAAATAACTTATGAGATTAAACAATGTTGTCAACTATGTAAATAAAAATATCAGTACACTAATAGAACAAAAAGTAGGCAAAGTGTATTTGCAGGCAGTTCAAAGAAAAAAGTGGTATTCAGTTAGGAAAAGAAGAAGTCAAATTGTCCCTGTTTGCAGATGACATGATTGTAAATTTAGAAAATCCCATTGTCTCAGCCCAAAATCTCCTTAAGCTGATAAGCAACTTCAGCAAAGTCTCAGGATACAAAATTAATGTGCAAAAATCACAAGCATTCTTATACACCAGTAACAGACAAACAGAGAGCCAAATCAGGAATGAACTTCCATTCACAATTGCTTCAAAGAGAATAAAATGCCTAGGAATCCAACTGACAAGGGATGTAAAGGACCTCTTCAAGGAGAACTACAAACCACTGCTCAGTGAAATCAAAGAGGACACAAACAAATGGAAGAACATACCATGCTCATGGATAGGAAGAATCAATATCGTGAAAATGGCCATACTGCCCAAGGTAATTTATAGATTCAATGCCATCCCCATCAAGCTACCAATGAGTTTCTTCACAGAATTGGAAAAAACTGCTTTAAAGTTCATATGGAACCAAAAAAGAGCCCGCATCTCCAAGACAATCCTAAGTCAAAAGAACAAAGCTGGAGGCATCACACTACCTGACTTCAAACTATACTACAAGGCTACAGTAACCAAAACAGCATGGTACTGGTACCAAAACAGAGATATAGACCAATGCAACAGAACAGAGTCCTCAGAAATAATACCACACATCTACAGCCATCTGATCTTTGACAAACCTGAGAGAAACAAGAAATGGGGAAAGGATTCCCTATTTAATAAATGGTGCTGGGAAAATTGGCTAGCCATAAGTAGAAAGCTGAAACTGGATCCTTTCCTTACTCCTTATACGAAAATTAATTCAAGATGGATTAGAGACTTAAATGTTAGACCTAATACCATAAAAATCCTAGAGGAAAACCTAGGTAGTACCATTCAGGACATAGGCATGGGCAAAGACTTCATGTCTAAAACACCAAAAGCAATGGCAGCAAAAGCCAAAATTGACAAATGGGATCTCATTCAACTAAAGAGCTTCTGCACAGCAAAAGAAACTACCATCAGAGTGAACAGGCAACCTACAGAATGGGAGAAAATTTTTGCAATCTACTCATCTGACAACGGGCTAATATCCAGAACCTACAAAGAACTCAAACAAATTTACAAGAAAAAAACAAACAACCCCATCAAAAAGTGGGCAAAGGATATGAACAGACATTTCTCAAAAGAAGACATTCATACAGCCAACAGACACATGAAAAAATGCTCATCATCACTGGCCATCAGAGAAATGCAAATCAAAACCACAATGAGATACCATCTCACACCAGTTAGAATGGCGATCATTAAAAAGTCAGGAAACAACAGGTGCTGGAGAGGATGTGGAGAAATAGGAACACTTTTACACTGTTGGTGGGATTGTAAACTAGTTCAACCATTATGGAAAACAGTATGGCGATTCCTCAAGGATCTAGAACTAGATGTACCATATGACCCAGCCATCCCATTACTGGGGATATACCCAAAGGATTATAAATCATGCCGCTATAAAGACACATGCACACGTATGTTTATTGCGGCACTATTCACAATAGCAAAGACTTGGAATCAACCCAAATGTCCATCAGTGACAGACTGGATTAAGAAAATGTGGCACATATACTCCGTGGAATACTATGCAGCCATAAAAAAGGATGAGTTTGTGTCCTTTGTAGGGACATGGATGCAGCTGGAAACCATCATTCTTAGCAAACTATCACAAGAACAGAAAACCAAACACCGCATGTTCTCACTCATAGGTGGGAACTGAACAATGAGATCACTTGGACTCGGGAAGGGGAACATCACACACCGGGGCCTATCATGGGGAGGGGGGAGGGGGGAGGGGGGAGGGATTGCATTGGGAGTTATACCTGATATAAATGACAAGTTGATGGGTGCTGACGAGTTGATGGGTGCAGCACAGCAACATGGCACAAGTATACATATGTAACAAACCTGCACGTTATGCACATGTACCCTATAACTTAAAGTATAATAATAAAAAAAAAAAGAAAAAAGTGACTAACATATGAAAGATGATTAGATGGTCAACGAGAGCCAAATGTATAGAATGGAATTTCACAGTTATTTAACTGCCACAGTGACTAAGAAGAAAATGTTTGCTGATCTCTAAACTAGATAGGGATATGAAGACACAACCCCTCTCTTTTGCCAATGGAAGTGTAAATTGGCTCAATGTACATGGAGAGTTAATTGGTATCATATATCAAAATCTAAAATGCCCTATAACACAACAACTCATTTATATGAAGTATTCAGATATACAGAAGAAAGTAAAATTGTATATATTAACTTAATATTTGCAGCTTTCTGAAACAAAATAAGATATACCTAATACTAAGGAACATTATAAAATATAATTTATCCACACAATCCATACAATATAATAATCAGTAATTGAGAAGAAAGTGGAAGACACACAGACACACACACACACACACAAATAGGGTAAAATATCTAGGACTTTAAAATTGTATTTAGCTACTTCATCTTGTCAAAATCTAGGATCCTTTACATGTGAAGTCATATTGTATATACTGTGCACCAACTTGTTCATGTAAAAGAATATGTAGTTACACAGATGAATGCAATTAAATCATTGGAATGATACCAAAAAGCATTATAGGTTTTGAAAGAAAGGACTGGAAGATAAGAGGTATGAGCATAAGTTTTGTTTACACTATTATTTTATACTTTCTGTGATATGATTAGAAAATGTACTTACAAATGATATTTGAAAGTTAATGGGAAAAGCATGCTATGTTTTGCTAAGAGAAACCAAAAAATCTGTAATTCTGAGCCCATTTTGTTTAAAACTAGGCATATAAAAGTATTAAAAACTTGGTGAACATGTGTATGTGCATAAATATACAGAGAGAAATGTACATAGAATATTTGTTTTATTTGCTTTTAAAAAAACTATCTTGTTTGCTATATAAAGTAACACCATAAAACAAAAGAAAATTTAAAAATAGAAGAGAAGAAGAGAGGCTGAAAAAGTGTTTTTCCTCTTAGTAAAAATGCCAAATAAGAATCCCCTGTACTACTTCAGGAAGCTAAAGTAAATAACTTCTAAACTGTGACTATACTGTAATTTCTTATGATGTGTTTAATATTTTGTGTTTATTTTTGTTTAGTGCAATTTCTAATGCTTATATCCATATTTTGAAATAAAATGGCCTTAGCTTGAACCATAAGAAGTAGAGACTCTTTAACCTCAAATTATCAAAAATATACTCTAATAGCTTTTTGTGGTTGAAGTTTTTTTTAAATCTTACTTTAAGTTATGGGATACATGTGTTGAATGTGCAGGTTTGTTACATAGGTATACATGTGCCATGGTGGTTTGCTGCACCTATGAATTTGTCATCTAAGTTTTAAGCCCTGCATGCATTAGGCATTTGTCCTGATGCTCTCCCTCCCATTTCCCTCCAGCCCTTAACAGGCCCCAGTGTGTGATGTTCCCCTCCCTGTGTCCATGTGTTCTCATTATTCAACTCCCATTTACGAGTGAGAACTTGTGGTGTTTGTTTTTATGTTCCTGTGTTTGCTGAGGATTATGGTTTTACTCTAATAGTTTTAACTAGTAGATTTTTAAAATTTATTTTAAATAGAGGGAGCATGTAAGTAGATTTGTTACCTGGGAATATTGTATGATGCTGGGATTTGCAGTACAGATCCTATCAACCTGATAGTGAGCATAGTACAGAGTAGGTAATTTTTTTTTTTAACTCCCCTTCCCTCCACTCTCTTCTAGTCTAGTGTCTACTGTTCCCTTATATGTCTATGTGTGCCCAGTGCTTAACTCCTACTTATAACCCTATTAAAAATGAGAAAAGGATATAAACAGACACTTATCAAAAGGAGACATACAAGTAGCCCACAAATGTGAAAAATGCTCAGCATCACTAATCAGACAAATGCAAACCAAAACCACAGTGAGATATCATCCCACACTGGTCAGAATGGCTAGTATTTAAAAGTCAAACAACAAATGCTGGCAAGGCTGCAGAGAAGAAACAACGCTTATATATTGCTGGTGGAAATGTGAATTAGTTCAACCACTGTGGAAAGCAGTCTGTAGATTTCTCAAAGAACTTAAAACAGAGCTACCATTTGACTCAGCAATCCCATTACTGGGTGTGTAAGAAAATAAATCATTCCACCAAAAAGACACATACACTCATATGTTCATCGTTGCACTGTTCACAATAGCAAAGACATGGAATCAACCAAGGTTCTCATCAACGTTAGATTGGAAAAAGAAAATGTAGTTCATATATACCATGAAATAGTACATAGCCATGAAAAAGAATAAAATCATATCCTCTGCAGTAACATGAATGAAGCTGGAAGCTATAATCCTAAGAAAATTAACACAGGAACAGAAAAACATTCCTTGAATTGCTGCATCTCTTTAGATTCTCTCTCCTCTGAGATGCATTCCAAGTTCCTCTGATACCCATACTATGGTACATCCAAAATTCCAAAATTGCCTTCACTGACTGCCTCAGCAGCCTCATATTTTGCTCGGCATCCCTGTAATGCTCCATCAGTACTACTATTGGTGCAGCAAGGCACGGTTCTGCTTGGCACCCTTCTGCCTTTGTTCAATGTTGCTATGACCTGAAATGCTTTCTCAAACCCCCTTACTCCTGTCCCCTCACTCACCCTGTGTCTCAGGTGAGGTCCTTTTCCATATTCAAACTCTGCAAAGTTGTCCCATTTGATATGACCCCCTCTTTCATCAGTCTACCTCTCGTGACTAGGTGGAAAGTTAATAACTGCCCTCTGACACCACTTTTCAGTGTTGTACATTTCCAACGTTTGTTGACAAGTACATTTTTTCCAAGAATTTATTCTGATTGAAATTAGAGCCTATGTTTATTATTATATCCAAAGTTTCTCTTAGCATACTATTAGGTAAAAGCAGGTCTTTCTAAATATTAGCACATTTAATATAGTTATTATTTAGTATCCCATGTAAATAAGGCCACTAGCTCAAATTTATATTTCTGTTTCCACAGATACACATTGTGCTTTTTTATAGTTTATTAGCTTATGTTTTCATTTGCTTGCCTGCAAATAAAATAATTTCAATTGGAAATTTAATGAGGAACAAAGACAATCTGTACTAAATAGAATATTAAATTTTAAAAAAGTCTGAGTATATAAAATGTAACTTTTTTTTTTTTTTTTTTAAGAGGGAGTCTCGCTTTGTCCCCAAGGCTGGAGTGCAGTGGCGGGATCTCAGCTCACTGCAAGTTCCGCCTCCCTGGTTCACCCCATTCTCCTGCCTCAGCCTCCCAAGTAGGTGAGACTACAGATGCCCGCCACCATGCCCGGCTAATTTTTTTGTAGTTTTAGTAGAGACAGAGTTTCACTGTGTTAGCTAGGATGGTCTCGATCTCCTGACTTCGTGATCTGCCTCCCTCGGCCTCCCATAGTGCTGGGATTACAGGCATGAGCCCCCACGCTCGGCCTATAACACTTCTTTTGGTACTATCGTTATGTTACTGTAGTCAATTTTAGCATGTTGGAACTATTTTCAATCATTTCTTTATATTAGGTAAGAGTGTCTCTTAACATGCTTCAGGTACTACCTGAAATTAAATGTGAGATATTAAATACAGTCCTTCTGCGAGATGAAGGCATTTTACTTAATTTCTGTGCTGATCACACCAGACAAATCTTTAACGCATGGCAGAGGGAGAAGCATCCACAGAATATACTAATGAATAAATTTTGTATTACAAGCACTGTGACAAATACACACACCCTCAGGCCCAACAGAATGCACACAGTAATGGAGAATTGGGAGCCTACACTGCATGGAGACCCAGTAAGTACTGCCAGGCATGCACACTTCATACCTGAAAACAGGGGAAGCTAAGAAACAGTTCTTTCCAGGCAGCAGTAGTGAAAACTATGAAGAAACTTGCTGTCTTTCAATGAAAAGCTGAAGGGAGAGGCACTAACTTTTCCCCTAAAAGAAAACATTTAACTCTGCCAGCAATGATTTGCTTGTACTTAAAGGGGTCTCAGAAGTGTAGAGATCCTTTATCTGCATCTATTCAAAAGCAGATACATTAAAATGAGATAGTTCAAGGACACTGTAATGAGAGACAGCTTCAAAGCCTGTCTCAAATAACTTGACTAGTCAGTAGTAAACCCGATTTAATGCAAATGAGAAATTATTTCCTCACGGAAGCTGGAGCATCATTATCCTGAATTGGTGAAAGAAAACAAATCTCAATTCATTTTGCATCTTAGAATTTACTCATAAGTAATTTTTCTCATTACAAAATAGACTGTGTTGAATGTTGACTACATTCTGGCCACTTTACTTCTGTTTTGTTTAAGCATCTATTCCTCACTTGTAGCAATTACCACTTAGTATATTGTTTAATATCTATGGTTTATATTATTTCTCATATCTCTCTCCAAATGTTGTGACATCCTAGAGGGCAAGTAATATTATCCATTTATCCTAGAGATAGGTGATGAATATTTTATGACCATTGAAATCTGCATATTGAGATTCTGCCTGGGCCAATAGGTATAACAAGTAAATGGCTAACAAAACTAAGTCCAAGAAGCACTAATAGTTTAAATTTTGCCAAGTTTTAATTAGCACAGTTTAGTTAGATAAAACCAGCCCCCTACCTTCACAGTTAAAAATCTTAGTTATCAAGGTATATTCACTGCAATCAATTGCAAAAAGTGCAAAGTTTTCTGATAGCTCTTCAGTCCACAAATACCTAAAAAACAGATAAGAATTATAATCAAAAACCAATCACTTCTTTCAAAGTCTGTTGGTTTTGAGCCCTGTACATCTATTACTCAGTTTGCCTACAGATAGCAAATCATACAGTTGTGTTGTCTCCTTGTTTCCTAGTTATAAATTCATATGCCATCTTATAAAACTCAAAATAGGCCAAGAAAAATGAAAATGTAGGAAAGATAAGTGTGATAATACAGTAACTGAAATTTTAATCAAACAAATGCAGTTATAGAAGCAATAGCTAACTGTGGAAACATTGACATTGCTGCTTTAGATATGTAGCTAGAAGAACTTACTGAAGGCTACTTTTTCAGCATAAATGAAGTGGATGTGACAAAGAATGAAGATGTCCTGGAAGAAATGATACTAGCAAACAACAACAAAACAAAAACAACTTCACATTTTTAAAAGTCTTGAAAATATATCATAACACTGGAAGCACAAACGATAAAATGTTAGAAGCTGATCCTAACATAAGAAGCATGCTGGGTCAAATGGTATTTCTAGTTCTAGATCCTTGAGGAATTGCCACAATGTCTTCCATAATGGTTGAACTAATTTGCACTCCCACCAGCAGTGTAAAAGCGTTCCTATTTCTCCACATCCTCTCCAGCATCTATTGTTTCCTGACTTTTTAATGATCGCCGTTCTAACTGGTGTGAGATGGTATCGGAATCTCATTGGAGATGAGATGGTTTTGATTTGCATTTCTCTAATGACCAGTGACCTACGTAACAAACTGTACGTTGTGCACATGTACCCCAGAACTTAAAGTATTAAAAAAAAAACTCCCTGGGAAATTATTCAAGCATAAAAAATTGAAAATTAAAAAAAAAAAGAAACATGCTGATTCACCAAGGCATAGAAAAGGTGCTCACTCCATTGCAGATATCATAAAACGAGAAGGAAGGCAATCATTGTTCAAACTATTCTTGATTTTTTTTTTTTTTTTTGCAAAGAACTACTTTGATTTTTCATTTCTTATATTTTAAATTACAATATGCTGAATACTGTATTTTTATTTTTAAGATCATGGAACAATCATAGTTTTCCATTGGCTATGATCAATTTGCACAGGTTAATTTGTATGGGCATGTTTATGATCTGGCACTACCCTAGAAGTGAGAACTGCCTGTACATGTTATCATTATCACTCTTCACAGCAATCATATTTTTTAATGTGCTAAACCATAAAAATTAGATAGCAAATATCTATAGTGCTCTCAATGAACTACTAGTAATAGTTTATAAGATTGGAATAACGTACAGTTTCATTATTTTAAAGCGATATTTCTGGTCATATACAACTACAAGGCAGGAGAATTCTTTGAATAGCATTTCTGCAAGAAATATTTATATGTATATATTCATTATATTGCTACATACTTAATTTAGAAACACATCACTGTAATTTTTCTAGTTGTTTTAAATTTGCATTATGAACCAGTTTGGTCAATCAACTACAATACTTTCTAGCAGCCACATAGTGAAAACGTATTGGCTGTGAACTTTTCAGAGATTCCGTGATCTCTGGATCATATCATCCTGTTATGTTCTAGCTCCCTGCCACCTCCAGCACTGTTCCCATCTTCTCTACAACCAGTCTGTAAATCAATGTTCCTCAAACTGAGATCAATATCTTTACTTCTAATCACGCCCATATAATTCCCGCAGTAGCATTTCCTATAAATAGCTTCAAATGCATGAAGTTACAGAAGCTTCTTCATGTACACACTCCCATTTCATATTCTCGTAGCAGTGGATAGATAGCTATGACTTTGGAATATCTATACCTAACAAAATAATTTGAAAGGAGGTCAGGTCTAACATTTAAAATCATTATGGGAAGAATTCTAATTGGAAAGAGAAAAGGAACACTTCATTTGTTCATGCAAGTCTGAAGTTTAAACCAAGAAAATGAAGCAAGTTAAAAACAAAGCAAGGTCAGTTCAATTTGAGGAGAGAAAAAGAATATGAGATGGTCATAATTCGGTTCTTTGTCTAATATACCATCACCAATAGCTATGATTAAAATGTCAGCAGCAGCAATAATAAATAACATTTATTGAGAACTTCTCATGTTCCTATTCTTCACATGCTAATGCCTCATTTAATGCCCCCTACAGTTGTATGAGGTAAGAATGATCAGAAACCCAATTTAAAAACAGAAAAACAGGCCAGGCGTGGTGGCTCACACCTGTAATCTCAGTACTTTGGAAGGCTGAGGCGAGAGGATTACTTGATTCTAGGAGTTCAACACCAGCCTGGGCAACATAGGGAGACTCCATCTCTATTAAAAAAAAATTAAAAATTAGCCAGGAATGCTAGTATATATCTGGGGTCCCAGATACTTTGAGGGTGAGATGGGAAGTCAAGGTTGCAGTCAGCAGTGATCGTGTCACTGCATTCCAGCCTAGGTAATAGTGAGAAACTGTCTAAAAAAAAAAAAAAAATAGAAGGAAAGGCAGAAAGGAGAAATCAAGTACATCCCCCAAGGCCATACAACTAAAATCCGGATGGAGTCAAAGTCTTTCGATCCAGGGCACATATCCAATAATCATTACAATATAGTTAACAGACATTCAGAAATGCACCAAATTCATGAAGTCTCCTTAGCTACTGTCTTATTCCAATCATAGGTGGTTAAAAAAAAAAAAGTAAAATAAATAAATGAGCGGATAGCAATAAACAAACTAACATTTAGGATTCAAAAGTTGAGGGTTTGCACAGCACTGCCAGCTCTCACTTTCTTTTGCCTGACATTTTTAAAAACAGTTTCTATAGAATGCAACATGCAAAAGCAGGTCAGTTAATTCAAGTCATTATTGCAGACTTACCAGACATAAAAGTTCCAGTAGATTTTAAGTTATTCTGGGTGACAGAAATACGAGTATAATATTTAAAATATCTGAATAATCTACGATTTTGCTCCCGTTCTTTGAGTTTGAAACCTGGGTAAGAAAAGCCTGTAGAGATCATAGGGTACATGGCATTTTGTTCCATTTCAGTCAAGCATAAAAATGGTTCAATTGTACAGTAACAAAAGTGTACTTGAGGTTTTGGCCTGAGTTTTCTTTAAAAAGAGCTTCATTGTTCGTCCAATTTGAATTCATTAATTGACAACCATTTATAGATTCCATTTACCCATTTCACGATACTAAAATCATAGAATTTTACCATGAGAAGAGCTTTGGAGTGAGGAGTTTCTTCTGCTTTCAGACTCTGCTTTTTTTCATACTTGATTAGAAGACCAAAATGTGTAGATGATTTTACTTGCTAAATATATGACCAAGATTGATTTCATTTTGAGAAGAAGTGGGCAAATTACTGACATTCGCATTGTTTAGAAACCATCACAGTTAACCTACCCAGGAGCCTAATAAAATGTCTTATTCTTCTGTAAATTGAATCAGCATGTGCAAAAGTCGTTTTCATGTTAAATAAATGTGAAGGTCAATGGATGAATAGACACCAAGGGAAAAAAATGGATTTTGTTTTCTTCTATGCCTTTGCTATTAGCCTTTGCATCTATCAAAGATAGTTCATTCTGAAGCTTGCAATCGAGAGGAAACTGCAATTCAAGAAACAGTAAAAGAACACTCTGTACTCTCCTTGAACTTCTCTGCCCCAGTCTCTACGTATATTTTCATCTTGTCCTCAGTCTTTTGAGATTGCTTTTGAGGAATACTATGGGCTCCCTCTGGTGACTAATTTCACATGTAAACATTCCCATGGCAGTTAATTAAGAAGCTGCAACCTCAGGATCCTGTGCTCATCTTATACAGAAAAGTATGTAAGGTTATAGGCTTACCGGAAAGCTTTTTGATTTAGTTTTTGTATTTTTAAGTAAAAATAAATCTCAGAATTTAGCATGCGTTCTCCATTGGACGCACAGAGTAAATTTTCATCACTTAACTATTACATTAAATTCTCCAATTGTGTGCTATTTTTATTTTAGCTACCATTATTCGGAACGAAAAGATCTTGATAGTTTCAGAAAACAATACTTCTGACATTTAGACAAAATTAAAGTATGTAAAAGTAGCACAAATAGATGTTTTTTGATGTGTTTTGTGAACAAAGAAAATGGAGGTGATCCAGGAAAAATTACAATGTAATGGATAAAGAGGACTTCTCCGGGTCTCACTTCTCCAAACAAAACAACTCAGTAGCTCAAGAGACTAGGTATGGCCTCCTATCCAGCATTTTGTGGCAGATTTTAGATTGCTTATTCAGCCCATCCTTTTTCCTACTTCTATTTCATCCTTCTCCCCTCTCTCCTTTCTGCAAGCAAATAAAATGTATTCCAGGACATATAATTGAAGCTTTCAACCATTGTCTTGGTCTCATGGTCATTCTTTTAAAACCAGAAGTAACCTTCATTTTGAAATTCCTATTCATCTTTCCCTTTCAGAAATTATTAATTTACTAAATGTCTATAAACAATCTTAAGATTGAATATTGTCTCAAAACATTTTATAATTTACTTATGTTAGTATCATTATACATGTATTTTCCTGCAACTGGAGTCTTCATTAGCATGAAATTTTTAGAGATTTATATATAATGACACATGTAAATGTACATTATTCTCTTGACCTGCTTTCAATTATACTATACTATTGTAATACCATTTATTCAGGCCAATAAATGCCCTTTATGTTGTTTTTAATTTTTCAGTAATCCTAAGGGTTCAGGACAACATGTGAAAGAGGGCTTGCTTTCTCTTTCACTTGTAGCAGGGTTTCTCAGGACTGTGAATTTTGATTGATAGATCTCAGAGAATGCACCTCTTTATTAACACAAAATCATTCTCTAAAGAGATTGTTTCCATTTGCGTTCCCACCTGTGGCAAGCCAGGTTCCCCTTAGCAACCAGAGAATCAGTTTCCACTAACCCTTTACTACAATTTTGATGAAGGCATAAGTTAAACATTAAAGAACTGAAGAAACTGCTGCTCGAGTATGAGGGCTGGAATGTGAAAACAAACCCACTGGAACTTTGCCTGGGTTTTCTCAGACCCTTAAGTCTGATAGAATAATAAAAGCATTCTTACAAATACACCTTGTACCAGGGCCCATTTACAATTAAAAAACTTTCCAAGACTCTAGAGAACGCTTTCTAGACCCCAGATCCTAGTTAAAAATTAGATATAGATTGAATGAAACACTCCCGTTTGTAGGTACACACCCACAGGTAGGCATCGGGCTTAGAATATATATAAGCACTAAAAAAAACAAAAACAAAAACAAAAAAAAACCTCATAACTTTGAGTTCGTCTGGTGAGTTACACTGACCTTCTCCCTGTAATTGGTTGTAGAAATAAACTCCTTTCTTTCCCAGTCTGTCTGCATCTTGTTATTGGACCACCAGAACAAGCAGCTGGACGTTGTTCTGTCCAAGAATACGCCCACTTCTTACTTATTCTATGAGACCATTTTTGCCTAATCATTAAAAATATGTTCTCAGTTTAATTTCTGTCATGCTATGCTATACATTTAAAACTGGTCTTCAAAAGTGACTTAATTTCATGATCATCTACTAAAGTTGCAAATTTCCCCTAGTCACCCAATCATTTCCTGTATAATTCAATAAATATTCATGCTTTTTTGCCCCCATGTACAAAAGTCAGAGAGAGGAAAAAATATTAACATTTACACCACTGCTACTTCTAAAACAAAACAAATTAAAACAAAAAAATTCCAGCACCATATTCTAATGCCCCCTCTTCTTTTGAGGTATCAGCTGGTTAAATCACTCTACTCCGCTTCTTACCAATATCACCTGACTAGGTCATTTTCTTTTATTTTGCAAGGTATTTTACTAGGGTGGTTCAGTTTTCTTCTACGGGCTTTCTCTGCCAGCTCCTTTAGAAGTAATAGCAATGTCCATACAAATGGCTTTATTACCTTCATGACCTTCACCACAGGACCTGAAGAATCCTCATATATTCCTACATCCTGATATTTTGCCTGTCACCCCAAACACATTTACCTTTGATTTCTTTCACGGTATACAGAGTTAACCCAGATTGATAACTTTTCATCTATGCAATACCAGAAACATCTTATCTAAATGTTAATGGAGAAAAATAGACAACCATAGCACATTTCATTTTTAGCTTTTAAATATTAGCTTCAAGTGAGTTATTATTGCTGCCGAGAAAACCTGCTCATTCTCCCTAGCCATTTTTTCCTATGTCAGAAACAATAATTTCTATTCTTAAACTTTCAAGTCTGCTTCCCAACTCTTGACCCTTCACAGATACATATGTTTCTCACATCACTGAAAAAGCAGCAAACCAAATACAACTTTCGGGCTCTTCCAAAGCCAAATTTACCATTCATGCTATACTTGGCCATTATGGTAGTCAAATTATCCCATTTCTCTTTTAGTCAAACCTCCGTACTTTCACACTGAATCTCATCCACTCAAAGAATACACCTTCTGCAATCAACCCCTTTTATATCCATATCATCAAGATTTCCATCTCAGCTGGATTATCATCCTTATGCCAACATGTTGCAATATCTCGTATCCTAAACACTCAAAGTCTTGTGTTTTAGGCGACGATAGAAGATGTGGCCAAGATTTAAAAGAAATCCTAAATTTTGAGTCTGAAGTTTCTATTTTTTAAATGATTTGTCTATAGATTCCAGAAAATGACCAGTGAGAGCTCTTTTATCAGAGAAAATAATCAAATAAGAATAATTTTGTTTCATTTTGTATTTCAAGAATTTTAGTTTGTATTAAAACAGGTGTGCTGGGTTTTTTAAAAATTTGTATACTAATCACCTTCAGCTTGGTAGGGGGAAAGAACAGTAATCTTTGTACAATATTTTGTATTCTTCTTCCTATCAAACGCCTCCCTTCCAGAGGAAAATTTTACCAGAGCCGTGTCACTGAGCCAGGGAAGAAAGGCATTCCTCCCATTGAGCCCAATCCAGACTTCCTGTCTCACCTAGGAAATGAGAGAGTGGAAAAGCTATGTAAAAAGAAATACTCTTGAAAGTGAAGACCAGAGAGAGGCCAACACAAAAACAGATTTCACTGGAAAAGTTTAGGAAGTTGTCACTCCCTTTTATCTTATACCACATTAATAGGGGTCCATTGTGATAATAGTTGATTATAGCTGAAAGAACTACAATAAACCTACTTTTTTTTTTTAAGGAGGAGAACGTATAGGCACTCAAAGAGGAAAGACCAAAACAAGTACACAAGAGGAACATGAAGTCTGTTAATTATAGCTACAGAAAGCATTAATCAAAGCAAACTTAGATCAACTAAAATCTTCATAAGAGAAATCTACTTTAGTTCCTATAACCTGAAAACATGTATGAGTTATTAAAAAATACAAGAAGGCAAGAAGAAAAGAATCCACCATTTGAAGAGACAAAGAAAACATCAGAACCAGATTAGATATAACACGGATGTTAAAATAATCAGGCAGGGAATTGACAATGACTAATATTTTAAGAACTGTAATGGAAAAAAGCAGGTAACACAAGGACAATGGATAATAAAATTAAAAATAAAATATCCAGGAAAGAGTCATAGGAAATGCTAGAAATCAAAGAATAATGTAACAGAAATGAAGAATGCCTGAGATAGACTTATCAGTAGACACAAGTCCAAAGAAGCATTGAGTCTGAAAATAGTTCAATAGAAATTCTCCAGATTAAAATGCAAATGGTAGAAAGGTTAAATAGAAAAACTCAGAACATCCAAAAACTGTGGGACAATTTCAAAAGTAACACTTGCCGTCCAGGCACAGTTGTTCGCACCTGTAATCCTAGCACTTTGGGAGGCCGAGGCAGGCAGATCACTTGAAGTCAGGAGTTTGAGACCAGCCTGGCCAACATGGCTAAACCCCATCTCTACTAAAACTACAAAGATTAGCTGGGCATGGCAGCAGGCACCTTGTAATCCCAGCTACTTGGGAGGCTGAGGCAAGAGAATCACTTGAACCCAGGAAGCAGAAGTTACAGTGAGCCAAGATCATGCCACTGTACTCCAGTCTGCATGACAAAGCGAGAGTCCATCTCAAAATAAAGATAAAAATAAATTTAAAAAAAAAAACCCAGTAACACACGCATAATTGGAATATCAGACGGAGAAAGAGTAGAAGAAACATTTGAGGTAAAAAAAAAAAAAAATCTTTCTAAAATTAATGCATATATCAGCCAGGCTCGGTGGCTCATGCCTGTAATCCTAGCACTTTGGGAAGCCAAGGAGGGTGGATCAAGAGGTCAGGAGATCAAGACCATCCTGGCTAACATGGTGAAACCCCATCTGTACTAAAAGTACAAAAAATTAGCCAGGTGTGGTGGCAGGCACCTGTAGTCCCAGCTACTTGGGAGGCTAAGGCAGGAGAATGGCGTGAACCTGGGAGGTGGAGCTTGCGGTGAGCCAAGATCAAGCCACTGCCCTACAGCCTGGGCAACAAAGCGAGACTCCGTCTCAAAAAGAAAAAATACGTTAATGCATATATCAAGTCACATATCCAGGAATGTCAAAGGACAACAAGCAGAAGAAATGTGAAACTAAACCTTTAAATATTATATTTAAACTCCAGTAAACCAAAGACAAAGAAAGAATCATGAAATAAGACGGAAGGAAGAGCACTTTAGCTAGAGAAGAACGAGGATAATTATTACTACAGCAAACTTCTCATCAGAATTCATGCAAGAAAATGCAAGTGGAGTAAAATATTTGGAATTCTGAAAGAAAAAAGAAAAAAAGAGACTAGTATTTTATATCCAGCAAAATTGTCCTTCCAAAGTCAAGAGGGAGGAAAAAAACTTTCTTTTGATAACTAAAAAGATTGTCTTTTATGGAAGAAAAATAATACAGATCAGAAACAAATAAATGAAAGTATTTTATTTTTCTTATTTTTAAAATGGTTTAAAAGACGATTCATCTAAAAGACACTTAAAATATAAATGTAAATGATGATTATAATACATGGGTAAGTTAGAAGATCAACAATATTGCTAGAATAAATGAGAGAGAGGAATTAAGAATTGTTATAAGATACCAGCATTACACATGTAATGGAATAGTGTTATTTGAAAATGGAGTTAGATCAGTTAGAATGTAAACTGAGGAAATCACTAATTTTTTAAAGGGTGTAATTGATAAGCAGGAAATAAAATATAATCATCTAAAGTTTTCAATTAAAACAAGAGACGGCCAAAAAAAAGACCTTTGGCAACAAATAGCAGCTACATAATGATTGATTAAAGTACACCAACAATAATTGTAAGTGTCAATGTTCTATATACACAAATTAAAAGGATTGTCAGAGCATATAAAAATAAACATGACCATGTGGGAGGCTGAGGCATGCAGATAACTTAAGGTCAGGCATTTGAGACCAGCCTGGTCAACATGGCGAAACCCTGTCTCTACCAAAAATACAAAAATTAGCCGGGCATGGTGGCAGGAACCTGTAATCACACATAATCTTGAGGCTGAGGCAGGAGAACCACTTGAACCCGGGAGTCAGAAGTTGCAGTGAGCTGAAACACGCCATTGCACTCCAGCCTGGGTGACAGAGTGAGATTCCACCTCAAAATAAAATAAAATAAACAAGACTTAACTATATGTTGCCCATAAGAAACACACACTGAATATAAACACGCCAATAGATTAAAAGTAATGAAGTAGAGAAAGCCATACTGTGCTAGTATTAACCAACAAAGTTGGAGTAGCTGTATTGATTTCAAGCAAAGTAGGATTCAGAACAGAAAAATTATCAGGAATAAATAGGACATTATATAATAATAAAGAGATCAATTTTCCAAGAATACATAACACTTTTAAATGGGTGAGGACCTAACATGGCATCAAAATATGTGAAGTAAAACTAATAGAATTCCACCAAACACAAAGCATTATATCACCAATTTTATACAATATATTTCGGGAAATAAAACACTTTCCCACTCACTCTATGAGGACAGCATCTCCCTAATACCGAAACCAGATAAAGATATTAAAAAGAAAAACTACAAACCAATAACTATCAAACTTTGACACTGCACCGTGCACATATTGTCATATCAAACCCAACAATGTAGAAAAAGAATTATACACTACAACCACGTGGAACTTATTCTAGTATGTAAGGCTAGTTAAACATTAAAAAACAAAACAAAACAAAACAAAACAAAAACAATGTAGTCCCCTACATTAACACACTAATGAAGAAAACTTACAATCATATCAACTGACACTGGAAAAAACCCACGAAATCCAGCAGACTTTCATCATAAAACCTCTTTGCAAAACAGGAAGAGAGAAACTTTTTCAATTTGTTAGAGAATATATACATAAATCTCTAGCTAACGTCACATATAATGGTGAAAAGTTGGGTGCAATTCCCCTAGGATTAGAAAGGTGGCAACAATGTCTTCTTTTACCCTTTGTAGTCAATATCATACTGGAAATTCTAGCTAGTACAAGACAAGAAAAACAAGTAAAACTCTACAAATTTTAAAAGAAAGGATAATATGCTCCTCTTCATAGATTACATAATTATCTAGCTAGAAAATCCCAAAGAGTTAACAACAAATTATTTCTGAACCTAAAAAGTGAATATTAAAAAGTCACACAGGATACAAGGTTAATGTACAAAACTCAATTGTTTTCTACATACCAGCAATTAACAATTGGAATTTGAAATTCTAAAATGAATACTATTTACAAAAATTGATGAAACAGTTCAAAACAAATCCAAATAAAACAGATCATTGATGCTCACGAATGTGAAGACTCAGTATTTCTAAACTGACAATTATTCCTAACTTATAGATTCAATGAAACCCCACTCAAAATCCTAGCAAGCTATTTATTGATATTGAAAAAATGATTCTAAAATTTTTTATAGAAAGGCAAACACAATACCAAAGTGGAACAAAGTTAAATGACTCACAATACCTCATTTTAATACTTATTATAAAGGCACAGTAGTTGAGACAGTGTAGTATTGGTGAAAAAAATAAATGTATAGATAACAATAGAGGACTAAGAAACTGACTTATACAAACATAGTCAACTGATCTTTGATAGAGAAAGACACATCAAATGAGGAAGAATGATCTAGTCAACTGGTGCTGGAGAAATTGGATCTCTCTTCATGGCAAAAACATGAACTTAGAAACAGACCTTATATATTACACAAAAATTAGCTCAAAAATAGAATATAGAGAATACATAATACAAAACTATAAGACTTTTTGAACACGGAGAAAAATCTATATGACCTTGGATTTGGTGATGGGTTTTTAAAATAAAACACCACTAGCATAATCCATGAAAGAAAGAATTGGTAAATTGCTTATTAAAATTAGAAACTTTGACTCTGTGAAAGACAATAAAATTAAAACACCCAGAGAAAACATTTGCAAAACATATCTGCTAAAGAAGATGTACTGATGGAAAATAATCATATTAAAAAAAATGCTCAGTATCATTTTTCATAAGGAAACTGAAAATTTAAGCAACAATGAGATAGTACTACACACCTATAAGGACAGCTAAAATCCAAAACACTGACAATACAAAATGCTGGTATAGCTCGGGAGACAGAGGAACTCTCATTTATTGCTGGTGGGAAAGCAAAATGGTATGACCACTTTGAAAAACTGTTTGACAGCTACTTGCAAAGATAAAGGTAGTCTTACTATATGATTACCCTAGCATACTCCTAGGTATGTACTCAATTGAATCAGAGGGTTGTGTCCGTATACTAACCTGCAGATAACTGATTATAGCAATTTCTTTTACAGTGGTCTAAAATGGAAGCAACCAAGATGCCCTACAACAGGTGAATAAACAAGCTGTGTGGAATCCATGCTATAAAATATTTTTGGCAATAAAATTAGATGAACTATCATGCCACAAAAAGTCATGGATGAACTTAAATGAATATCATATATGAAAGAAGCCAGTATGAAAAGCCTACATACCATAGGGCTCAAGTTATATGACATTTCCTAAAAGGAAAAATTGTAGAGGGTAAACTCACTAGTGGTTAATTGAAGAGTTTGGCAGGAGTCGGAGGGTGAAGGTTGAATAAGTGTAGCATGTGAGATTTTTTGCAGGGTGATGAAGTTATCCTGTGTGATACTATAATGGTGAATTCAAGACATTAAACATTTACCAAAACCCACAGAAATTGACAACACAAACAATAAATCTTAATGCACTCAAATTGCAAAATGTACATACTTTACAGATCGGTTGATTCTGAAGGAAATGCAGAACACAACCAAATAAGCTAAATATATTACAAATGTATGCAACAACTTCACTGAAGGGGAAAATATAATAAGGTGCTGACCTCAGTAACTTCAGGAGTGAGTGGAGTCTGCAGGACAAAAGGCAAATGGAATTGTACAAAGCACTGCACTTTAGTTAATAAAGTTTTTTTTCTCTCACGGAGGTAACATGCTAAATCTACTATATATGTATACTGGAAGTGAGCAATTAAATAAATGAATGACAACTGTTAGAAGCCAGTGATCACACTCCAGCTTACAGATAAGCAAGAAAGCAGGCTAGAATGATCCATGTAGTAGTGGATTACAGTAGAAGGCGTAAGTATGAACTCATTTTAGCTTAATAGACATGCCAATAATTACATATGGGCATAGAGATAAATATGTGTAAGTACAAGGGTTCATATACACACATACCTTTCCTTGCTCTGTCAGCTCCGAGACAGTGACACATCAGTAGCAATGAGCACAGCTGGTGCCTAAAATTGGTGTCTAATATGACCCTGAAATAGGACAAACCAGCATGGCTCCTTGGAGAAATAACTTATTCTAGGACTTGGAAAAGAACCATACGAGATGAGCCTGGAGTATCACACAGTGCCAGAAAATAATGAAGTGTTAAAACAAAACCAAACAAAACACACTAAGTATGCCAGTGGACTCAGGAGATAACTGAAAGAGGTCTGATGGCCAAAGCTGGAATAATTTGGGCAAAAACTGTAAGGTGGTTTGGATTATAACCCAAAAGATAAAATAAAGATCTGTAAGTCCATGGTGACTTGTGATTTTGTTCTAATTTGGTCTAATTTGAAAGTGGCCAGAAGCCATAATGGTCAATTTTTAAGGGAGCTTTCCTAGGGCTGAGAGGAACTTAGGATGGGTGTGCCTGTTAGGTGAAACACGGAGGAGACAGCACAACAAAACATGAAATAGCCGAAGTACTTATTACTCACAGATCCACAAAAGCAGAGGGTTGCTCCTGAGAGAAGGCTGGAGACAGCAGAGTACTCAAACAGTCTGTAGAGAGCAAGAGAGAGCGTGAGTGAGCACCTGGGGGACTGTGCCTTTATTAAGGTCCATGGGGCCATGGCTATCCCTTAGGGTGTGGATTGGCTAGTTAAAAAAAAAAAAAAAAAAAAACAGGTGAAAAGGGGTAACCTAATTACATGCCTGGTGTTGACCATTAAGCTTCATCATGATCAGCAGCTGTGGGATGTGTTGAGCCTGGGGGCAATAAAATGAAGCACAGGTGGATTATATCTCCCCAAACAAGTACATGGCGAGGGGAAGTTTTAACTAGGCTAAAGGTGACAGGGTATGACTGGGTTTCAAACAACTTATGTCAAGCCTAAAAATGGATGCCATGGCAGCAACTGTATTAAACAATTTTATGACAGTGACATAAATAAATGCTTGAATAAATAATAGATGGAGGGAGAATAGATAAATCTGCCTCGCAAAACTCCAAGTAATTTTTGTAGATACGTCACCATCAAAGAGGTAGGACATAAATTCCCACTCCTTAATTGTAAATTTATATAATGATTTTCATTGAAAGGATATAGTATAGAGGAAAGTGGGAATAAGAGTAAATGTATGGCATAGAAACTTGAAAAATACTGTCTTAAGCCAGGTGATCAAGATTAACATCAACAGAATCATCACAGATACTAAATTTCGCTGATAGAATATAAGAATGGTACTTTACTTCTGGGGTCTTCGTCCCAAAACATATTACCAGAGTTTAACCACGATAAAGGCATTAGATAAATCTCAACTGAGTATTATTCTACAGAATACCAGTACTCCTCAAAACTATCAAGGTCATCAAAAACAAAGAGTCTAAGAAACCATCACCATCTAGAGTGGCCTAACTTTGTATCCTCAAAGAGAAAAAGGAACATTAGGGAAAAACGAAGGAAATCTGAATACAGTACAATTTGAGTTAATATTATCAATAATCTTTCATCGACTGGGACAAACGTACAATACTAAGATGCTAATTTGGTAAATTAGGTGTGGGGTATATAAAGAACTCTTTGTATTATCTTTGCAGTTATTCTGTACATCTAAATTTATTCTAAAACCAAAGGTTTACAAATTCCTATTAGCTAAGGAGTTTTTCAAGTGGTAACTTTTCCAGATGAGTCTCCTTAACAATTCCAGGGTCTTAAGCATGGGGGAATTCAGGGGAAGGTACTGATGTAATTATAACTTTCATCTTTGTTATTTAGGTGATTTAAGCTTGCAGATTTCCAAGTCAATATAAGAATTAGGTTAAAATAATCAGATAGGAAAGTAAAAACTTTCAAGATATATTTTATTTTATTTTACATTAACAGGAGCTTTGAACAACAAAAAGGTCTTCAGGTAACTTGAAATTAAAAGAGAAAGTGAGTCACTGCTATTTCCAGTATTGACTGTTTTTGTATAATTGGCTATTTTTATTTATTTATTTATTTTTTTAAAGTAAATACTTTCTGTAACTCCAGTTTGGCTGCTCTTTTTTCTTATTTTCTTCTTCTTTCTTATTTTCTTCTTCTTCTGCAGTCTCTCAAGTCCTCTGGGAGATAGAAATATAATATTAATTCCTTATATGAAAATGGTCAATACAGACCATCACTTGGGGTAGTACAGAAAGACATACATGAAATGTCATATATTACATTATATGATTCTATTGTGCAAATCCATGTGCTTACTAATTCCAGAGTTGTTGTAATGATTACAAGTCAAGTAAGGTAATATGGTCCTCATTGATGTAAGTTTAGATTGTAGCAGGATCCAGAATAAATGTGTGACTCTGGGAAAAGGGTACATGTGTCAGATTACAGGTTCAAGAATAAAGAAGCTTGTCTGCAACTAATTGCTAGGAAAATATTGCAAAGAGCCTCTTGAGACGCATATTCAAAATGTCTTCTCCATTTCTCTATTCTGGTTTCCCAATGTGATTCTTTGAAATTTGAGAGGTCATGGATAAAATTGAAAATCCTTCCAAAATCCCAAAGTGCCATCTATGGAGGATAACTGAGTCAAGAGAACATTGATGGAGAAAGGAGGGAGATGGAAAAGAGATTCAGAGTGTAAGAGCCCTTTATGTAACAGAGGTGGGGATTATCAAATGTGCAGGAGAGTCGACCAGACACTAAAAGGTTTTTGAAGTGTTTGAGACAGTCGATGATAAATACAAAGCTAGAAAGCATTACTACCCACCCTGCACCATAAGAGGGAACTCTGAAGAGGAGTAGAGTTCTTCAGCGGTTTTCTTTGCAGTCTCTTTTCATAATTTTCCGATACTGTTTTACTTTTTACATTGGCTCAATTTCTCAGAAATAACTTCATGGTTATTTGCACTTCTTGGTGTGATATTTCGTATAAAGCTGAAGAAAAACAGTATAAAAACAAAATGAAATTTGCCCTCCATATGTCTCTACTGCAGTCCTTGAAGAAGGTGCGTCAATCTTCCTAAGCTACAGTCGTTTGCTTCAGGTACTAAAGGGCAGTGCAGTGAGGTTGAGAGACTGAAAACCTTTCTTTCTGCTTACCTTCCTACTCACATATGAGAGAAAACCAGCCAATTAAATGAAAATAGAGGATGAAATGTGTGTTATATCTATATTTGAAGCTTTATTAGTGTTTTAGCTATTTATTGAAGCAAAACAAGGCACCCCCAAAACTTAGTGTCTTTAAACAATGACATTAACTATCCCAATTCAGTATATGGTTCTGCTCCCCCATTTTTCCTGAAGTCACTCATGGAATTATATTCAAATAAGAGCTTTCCTGGGACTGAAATTTTCAAGATGACCTCTTATCCTTCAAAGTGTCTCTCTTTCTGTATCTCCTATGGGTATTCAGGTAATCTAATCTGAATTCTTTAAAGGTTGGTGGCTGACTTTCAGGAGGGAGGGATTTGAGGATGATATGCCCAAGTGTGCTTCTCAAATCTGTGCTTTCTCTACACTTGCCAATGTCCCATTCATCAAACAAGTTGCGTGGCCAGGCTCAGAACTAGTTCAGGAGAGAACTATTTAAGTGTCTGAAGGCCAGAAGACAGGGATTATAGGGGCATACCAATCTAACAATCTCTCATAATTATAACTTCAAAATAAACACAAAAATCAATGAATTAAAGTTAAATTACTATACATGTTGGGTGATGGAAAGGATACATGGGAAATAGGGATTAGGCAATGTTCCAGAATGTCTTTTAACAAAGAATATTGGTTTCTAGTAATTATTTTCTGGGGTGCAAGTATCACTTTAACTGACCAAATCAGTAACTAAATTTTCTTCCCTGATGTATTAACAACGGAATTTTGCAGAACTAATAGGTTTCTTAGGTATTTTGTCTGCTAATGTGGTTATTTCTAGACATCAAACTATCTCTCTCCCACCCAGCCCACTTGCTCAACATAGTAAACACAGACACACACACACACACACACACGCCTGAAATTAAATTTTTAAAAAATCACTAGAATTGATTAAGTATCTTTTAGGCCTCCTTCCTGAAATAGACATTGGGTCACTGCTATTTCCAGTATTGACATTTTTTTTATAATTAGCTTTTTATTTTTTTCATTTTTTAAAGAAGTAAATACTTACTGTAACTCAAGAATTGGCTATTCTTTTTCCTTATTTTTCTATTCCTCTGTAGTCTTTCAAATTCTCTGGGAGATATATAAATAAAATACTCAATCCCTTACATTAAAATGGTCAACACAGACCTTCATCTGGGGTAGTACAGAAAGTATTGCAATCAGTGCTGTACTAGGTACTAGATAAAGGGCAGGTACAAAAGAAGATATGTGGTATCATACTTGACTCTGTATAATACATTTTAATTTACACATTTATTCATAGGTTATGATTTTGTTGAAACTTAACTGTATGAAGAGGTTTTAAAAAGAGATGTCCTTATATACGGATTATGGATGATACAAATGAGGCTGATAAAGAGGAAGTGAATGTCTACAGTTGTAAAACTAGAAGGGGGTTGAATTCAGGCTAGAACTGAATACAATTGAACAGAATTTCAGTGTTTCTTTATGGTAGAATAATTGTAAACTGCAGGATTTTATAAATCTAAGTTTAAATGTTAATGTCAACATTTGAGCAAATTGTATAAACATGTGAAATGCAGATTATATGTTTTAAGTATAATACTGATAACTTATTCAATTAATATAGTTCTATTAATATTATTCTATTACATTATTTTATCTCTTTAAGGATATGGCTGCTGTCCTTAAAATCTTTCAAGTTGGTTGAGGAGTAAGGTACAATTACCTAAACTAATAGCATTAGGTATTCAAAACTGTTGAAAAGAAGAATAAATATAGAAAGAAAATCATTAACTATTCAGTTGTGTTGCATTGAAGGAAGCAATACATACGTTCATTGAAGAGGAAGAGCAGGGAGATTTGATGTAGTCAGAGAGTATTTGACGGAAAAGGTGACACTAAAACTTGGCCTTCAATCTATTATACATGTATTTTGTGTCCTTTGTATCCTCAGCAGAGTTCATATTCATTCTTCCTGTAATGACTGTTGAGAGGCATGAAGTCTGTTATCAACCACATCTCAACCATGAAGGCTTGACCCTTTTGCCACATTGATTAGGCATCACACTGATCTGCTATGCATTATGTCAGTTTGCTCTTCTTCCTTCTTTCCTCCCTCTCTATTTTACAAGTGCTGCATTGCCCTTTCAGGGTCAAAGTACCCACTTCCAGCTTATTGTGCCTGGATTCCTTGTATTGAAAAGCATCAGTTTCTTTATGATAAGCACTTATATATGCTAAAATATTCTCTCCAAAAAATATAAGTGTGACTACACTAAGTACCTGAGGTGAAGAACAATTATGAAATTCAATAAAGAAGAAATGAAATATTCAATTAGAGACCAAAATTGCTTTACAGCAGTACAATAAAATAAAACACAAATCAGTTTTTCTCAGCACCAGACTATTTTTTCACACATAGCAAAATAGAAAGTAGCCCTCATGGTTGCTTAACCAGAATGTATGAGTGATGAGAGTTTTCCTTTCTTTCCTTTTATCCTCCAAGGAACTATGGGGGAGGGTAGAATGACTCACACTCAAGTAAAAGTTGAAGATAATTTTTGTCCTATTCTTTTGTTTCTTTTTTTTTTCTTTTTTCTGAGATGGAGTCTCATGCTGTCACCCAGGCTAGACTGTGGTGGCATGATCTCAGCTCACTGCAACCTCCACCTCCTGGGTTCAAGCAATTATCTTGCCTCAGCCTCCTGCATAGCTAGGACTACAGGTACGCCACCACACCTAGCTAATTTTTTATATTTTCTGTAGAAACGGAGTTCCACAATATTGCCAGGCTGGTCTCGAACTCCTGACCTCATGATCCTCCTGCCTCGGCCTCCCAAAGTGTTGGGATTACAGGCGTGAACCACCATGCCCAGTCCCCTGTCCTTTTCTTCTGCCATCTTTCCCATGAATTACTCTGATAAGCCATTCAGCAGACTGAACAGAATATGTACCCTCTTTAGTCTTTTAGAAAATTCTACCAATGAAGGGTAGAAAAGTACACTGTCTGTTAGAAATGACAAAAATGAGTTCCCATCCATGTTGAGATAGGACAATAACTCTAGGCTTCTGAAGACACTGATTACCCATGCTCTGGACTTGTAGACAATTAGGTTATGTCCTGATAAACCTATGATAACTTTAACATATTATAATTTAAAAAATGTATTTAATACTGAAATGGGAGAGTTTCCTGATCCCCTCGCAGGATGTGCAAAAGGGGCGTGGCTTGCCTGTTCAAATCCCTGATGGGAGGTGGAGCATGCAGATGGGCAGGTGCAGGAAGCCTGGGTAACTGCTTTTGGCTCCAGCTCTGCGGTAGTGTCTAGAGGCGGGTGCCTGAGGCCCCAGAGTTACAGTGCTTTTTATCCTTGCCATCTGCAGATGGCTTAAGTGTTAACCAGATCAGTGGACCCTCTGCCTTTTCCCAAGGTCAGAGGGCTGATGTGACAGCTTTCTGTATCCTGAGCTCTTGCCCAGTGTCACAGAAGAATTAGGTCACACACAGGTTTGAAGGGTGAATGTGGGATTTTTTTGAGTGGTGAAGGTGGCTCTCAGTGGGATCGATGGGGAGCTGGAAGGGGATACAGTGGGAAGATGATCTTTCCCTGGAGTTTGGCCTTTCAGCAGCTGAACTCCCCTCCCACCACTGGTAGTCGAACTTCTCTCGGCATTCAGATGTCCCTTCCCTTCTCTCATTCTCTATCATGCTGTTCAATCTGCTAGTTTCCTTTCTCTCCATCTGCTCTTGGAGCCTGGGGTTCGGGATTTATATGGGTACAGAATAGGGGGGCGTGAGGGCCCAAAAGACAACATTTGACTTGCGAAAACAGAAATGCCTGTTCCCTCTTAGGGCCGTGGGTCTCCAGGCTTGAGGGTGGAACCTTTGCTGGGGAACTGCCCTCTTATGCCCAGTATTTCCCTGTCTCCTGTCCATATCAATACACCTAACCTACATTCTCAGAACATCTGCATTAGCCTACAGGTGAACAAAATCATCTGTCAACCCAGTACACTGTTGAGATCTGGTGTTTACCCTCGTGACTGTGGAGGCGACTGGGAGCTGCACTTGCTGCCTCTGCTTATCATAAGGAGAGAGTATCTTGCTGCACATCACTAGCCCAAGAAAAGGTCAAGATTCAAAATTCAAAGTACAGTTTCTATTGAATGTGTATTGCTTTCACACCATTATAAAGTCAAAAAATCCTAAGTCAAACTATCATAAGTCCAGGACTGTCTCTAGTGGCCAAACTGAATTTCTTACCTAAAAATTCATACCTAATACGCAGTGGCTTATAATAGCAATCAAGATCTTTTGTTGATTTAATAGAGAAAATATTTATATAAAGATGGCAATTTGTGTAGCAGGTGAAGAGGAACTGTGAGGAATTTCTCTTGACACTGTGTGTTCAGGGAAGCACACCAATTTTACACAAATAGTGTGTTTATTTAGAGTAGCTTAAAAAGAGAGCTGATGGAAAGTCATTTTTTATTCTTCTGTGTAGTTAAATCTGTTCATTTCTTCAAACCTAACACACTTTTTCATCATCTTAGACTTTTCCTGTGACTGTTTTTGTTTTGCTAGAAGGGCAGAAGAGAGGAAATTGATAGGAAAATAAAATAACTATAACTGACTCTTGATTATTGACACTAAAAATCTTGTGTGCTGTCTCACTGAATCACACATATTTGGTTATCACCATTCTGTTTCTACATGTATAAAATGTTAAACCTGAACAGAACTTTTACAGGCCTTAGCAATGTTATCTTCTTCTGCAGTAGTTTTTCTTTGCTTTAATCTTTTCCAGCCTCTAATCAAATCTATTAAAATCAGGTAATATTCCCAATTTTTGGCATTTCCAGTTTTTCCAAGCCCCTGTGCTAGTATTTTACAAGTTATCTACTTTAAAAATGACCAAAAATTTAAGTTGGAGGTAGTAAATATCCCTCCACGTTTAGGAAATATGCACACTTGACCCTTGGACAACATGGGTTTGAACAGCCTGAGGCCCACTTATATATGGATTTGTTTTCAGCTCTGCCACCCCTGAGACAACAAGACTAAGCCCTCCTCTTCTTTCCTTTCCTCAGCCTACTGAACATGAAGACAATGAAATGATGTACCTCCATTTAACGAATGGCAAACATATTTTCTTTTCCTTGTGATTTTCTTAAAAACATTTTCTTTTCTCTAGCTTACTTTATTGTAAGAATTACATGTATGTAATACATACAGAATACAAAATATGTGTTAATTGGCCATTTGTGTAATCAGTAAGGCTTCTGGTCAACAGTAGGCTATTAGTTAAGTCTTTGATGAGTCAAAGTTTGTATTCGAATTTTTGACTGTGCGTGGTATCAGCACCTTAACTCCATGCTGTTCAAGGGTCAACTGTATTAACAAAATCTCGACTCTCAGAGATTGAGCTGGTGTAACATAAGAGCTATTTTCGAGAAACAGAAGTGAAGAGACAGTGGAGATCCTGCTTTCTTGCCACTCTGCAAAGCACCTTGAAGATGTAAATTGAATTCCTCTAAGATGTAAATTCTAAATTTCCATGTAAGATTTTAAAGAAATAAATCAAAACTGTGAAAAACTACTGCTTTTTATAACCTACTAAATTGACACGTGAAACAATGCAAGAGGATCATTCCCATAAAGAAAAGAGGGTTTAATCATAAGATGCCTTTTATAGACAATGGCTTCATTATTTCCCAGCTAAACCATTTATGATTGGCACAGTAGGAATGTGAAATGGAATAAAGACGATACAAAATAAAAAGCCAATAAGGAGGATATTTTCAGGCGGAATCAATGGCATCAAACCAACAGCAACGCCAAGAAACACTTAACCATATAGTGAAACATGTAATTGCAAGTTAGAGAAGAGGCAGTGTTTGAACCACCTATCCTGCACCCTGGCACGTCAGGCAGAGAAGAGGTCTTTTCTTTGTTTTTTCCTAGGCTAATCTTACCAAGGCCCTTAGGGGAACTCAAGAGTCAAATCTTGCAAATAGCCATCCTTGTCTGTTAAAAAGCACTTCATTATTTCCTACCCTTAAATTCAGTTTATTCTCCTTCCTGATAGTCTGATTTGCATGTGATTTCAATCCTTTCTCTTTCTTTGCAATACCTAATTTATACATCCCTGATACTGTCTATGTATAATAGCAATCAGACACTGGTGGGTTTCTGTGCTTCCTCAATTCCTTCTGTAGTTCAAGTTTCTCACTGCCCTGGGAAAGTCAGCCAGTGGCCCGGAGCTTTCTATAAACGTTTCTATTAATATTCTAAGTTGTATTTCTCAAAATATTGGCCTTTTTCTCAGTCATTCAAACTTGACAATCATTTCTATTTACTATTACAAAAGCAGCTGCCTTAGTATTCTTCAAGTAGAGAACAAATCTTTGTCTGTTTATGAAGTGAATTTAAAAAGATTCTACCTCTGCTTTCCTCGTTTAACTAGGGACGTCAAATATATTGCTTATCATTCTCAGTAGCATGAGCAGCACAGACCTTAATACTTGTTTAGTATTAGAAAAATCACTGACAGCAGAAAGGTTAACTCTGCTTTAGAGACAGATGGAAGGAAAAAAAGAGAGAAAAGAAGAATATTGACAATGGCTGGGGGAATGATGTAAAAATGTAAGATAATAATAATTTGAAAGAATAAATGAGAGGAAATGGAAGAGAAAAAGTAAAAGGACACAGGAAGAGAGTTAAGAGGAAATTTTTTAAGCTACACAAGGTGAGGAGACAGGAAACAACTATTTTTTTTCTTTATCACTCTGTTAAATACAAAGCCAGACATTATATTTGAACTTACAATGATACATTTTTTCCTCATTTGACAAGTATAATTAATCCAACAAAAAGGAAGAAACAAACAAATAGCAACAAAAAAACAGAGAACCCTGAAGCATAGAGAGGTTGAGGTTCCATAAAGATATGAGAGAACAAGTAAATACAGTCATGTGTCCCTTTGGTGTTGGGAATGTGTTCTGAGAAATTCATTGCTGGATGATTTCATGATTTTGAGAATCTCATAGAGTGTACTTACACAAACCTAGATGTTATACACCAGTGGTCCCCAATCTTTCTGATACTAGGGACCGGTTTCATGGAAGATAATTTTTCCACAGACTTAGGGTGGGCATGGTTTCAGGATGATTCATGCATATTACATTTATTATGTACTTTATTTCTATTATTATTACATTGTAATATATAATGATATAATTATACAACTCACCATCATGTAGATTCAATGGGATCCTTGTGCTTGTTCTCCTGCAACTAGAAGGTCTCATCTCAGGGTAATGGGAGATAGTGATAGGTCATCTGTCATCAGGCACTAGATTCTTATAAAAAGCATGCAACCTAGGTCTCGTACAACAGTTCACAGTAGGGCCCACACTCCTATGAGAATCAATGCCACCACTGAGCTGACATGCAGCAGAGCTCAGGTGATAATGTGAGTGATGAGGAGCAGCTGTAAATACAGCTAAATCTTCACTTTCTCGCTGGCTGCTTAATTCCTGCTGTGTGGCAGTTCTTAACAGGTCACAGACCAGTACTGGAGGTTGGAGATCCCTGTTATACACTACTGTACACCTAGGCTATATAATATAGTCTATTGCTCCTAGGTTACAAACCTGAACAGCATGTTACTGTTCTGAGTTACTGTAAGCAATTGTAATACCATGGTATTTGTGTTTCTAAACATATCTAAACATAAAAAAGGTATAGTACAAATATGATATAAAAGATAAAAAATGGCAAATCTGTGTGGGGTACTTACCATGAATAGGGTTTGCAAAACTGGAAGTTGCTGTGGGTGAGTCAGTGAGTGAATGATGAGTAAATGTGAAGGCCTAGATATTACTGTACACTACTGTAGATATTATAAACCCTGAATGCTTAGGTGACAACAAATTCATAAAAATAATTTTCCTTTCTTCAATTAAAAATTCACCTTAGCTTACTGTATTTTTTGGTAAACTTTTTAGTTTTTTAACTGTTTCACTCTTAGAGTAACACTTAGCTTAAAACACAAACACATTGTACAGCTACACAGAAATATTTTATTTGTATCCCTAATATGTACTTTTTATATTTATATTTATATTTTTTATTTTTTTACTTTCTAAACTCTTTTGTTAAAAATTGAGACACAAACATACACATTAGCCTAGGCCTACAGAGGGTCAGGATCATCAATTTACTGTCTTCCACCTCCACATCTTGTCCCACTGGAAGATCTTCAGGGACAATAACATGTGGAGCTGTCGTCTCCTATGATAACAATGCTTTCTTCTGGAATACTTCCTGAAAGGTCTGCCTGAGTATGTTTTATAGTTAACTTTAAAAAAATATGTAAGTAGGAGTACAGTGTAAAGATAAAAACAATAGTAAATGCATAAACTAGTAATGTAAGTCATTTATTATCAAGTATTATATATCATACATAATTGTATGTTCTATACTTTTATAAGACTTGCACTGCAGTAGGTTTGTTTACACCAGCATCACCACAACCAAGTGGGTGATACAGTGGAGATATTGCCACAGCTACCGTGTCACTAGATGATGCAGACTTTTAAGCTCCATTATAATCTTATGGGACCACCCTTGTATTTGCAGTCCGTCATTGCCTGAAATATTGTCACGTGGCACATGACAGTACAAAGCCATCATTCCAGCAATGTTTATCAGATTCTAAGACAGATTCTCTAAAAGATAAGAAGGAAAACCAAGGATGCCCTCTAGCAAGGAAGAGACAATCTCCTCTAACATGCTAAGGCAAATTAACCACACTGACTTTTTAAATTGGCCCATACTCTAAACATAACTTCACGTTTTGCAAACACAAGAGTAATTTTTAATTACTTTCTTTTTCCTTTTTTTTTTTTTTTTTTTTTGAGACAAAGTCTCACTCTGTCATACGGACTGGAGTGTAATGATGCAATTTTGGCTCACTTCAACCTCCACCTCCCAGGTTCAAGCAATTCTCCTGGCTCAGCCTCCCGAGTAGCTGGGACTACAGGTGTGTGCCACCATGCCACCTAATTTTTGTATTTTTAGTAGAGACAGTATTTCACCATGTTGGCCAAGCTGGTCTTGAACTTCTGACCTCAAATGACCCCAAAGTTCAATTACTTTCTTAAAGCAAGCATTTACCTTTTTTCAAAAGGTTTTGTTAACCACCACCCCCCACTAAAAAAGAAAAAAAAAAACTTAGTCAGGCCTGGTTACTCATACCTATAATCTTGGCACTTTGTAATACCAAGATGAGAGGGTTACTTTGGAATGAGAGACAGCTCAGGAATTCAAAACCAGCCTGGGAAACATAGTGAGACTTCCTCATTACAGAAAAAATTTAAAAAATTATCTGGGCATGGTGGGGCATGACTGTAGTTCTAGCTACTCTGGTAGCTGAGGTGGGAAGATCACTTGGGCCAGGGAGACTGAGGTTGCAATGAGCTATAAAGAACCACTGCTCTCCAGCTTGGGCAACAGAGGGAGATCATGTCTCAAAAAATAAGTAAATAAACAAATAAAAATTTAAAAGAAAACTTAAACTCTCCTTTTGTTTTTTTTAAAGCAAATATGTAAGAGCTAATTCTTAAAGATGCCACTATTCCTACTCTCCTAAAAAATATATTCCCTTGTACTATGTAAAAAGTTGAATTTCTCTCTTAAATTGATTTCAAATAGGAAGAGGGCCCATAAAACTCAGAGTGAAATTTTTAAAAATCTGATGTAAATAGAAGAAAGCATAGATATAAGCTTTCCCAATTCAATCTCCTTCACATATAAATAATACTCATGGGATAGAAAATAAACAGAGTTGTTATCAGTAAACATGTTAATTTATCCATTCTTTTTTAGGAGACTGAATTTCACTGGCAGCTAGAGACAGAAAGGTGGGGTCCAGTTCATAGAACAGGATCTGCGAATATAGACTGGTAGATACAGAACCTGTAAAAATCCTGGGAAACTACGGTGCATTAGTCTGTTCTCCCACTGCAATAAGATATTACCAGAGACTGGGTTATTTATAAATAAAAGAGGTTTGATTAACTCACAGTTTGGCATAGCTGCGGAAGCCTCAGGAAATTTACAATCATGTTGGAAGGTGAAGGGGAAGTAGGAATCTTCTTTACAAAGCAACAGGAGAGAGAGTGTGTGTAAAGAAGGAACTGTCAAAGATTTATAAAACCATCAGATCTCATGAGAACTCACTATCATGAGAACAGAATGGGGGAAACAGCATTGGGGAACCTGCCTCCCGCTAGGTCTTTCCCTCAACATGTGGGGATAATGGGGATTACAATTCAAAATAAGATTTGGGACACAGAGCCAAACCATATCATTCAATTCCTGGCCACTCCCAAATCTCACATCTTTTGTATGTTTCAAAACCAATTATAACTTCCTAACAGTCCCCTAAAGACTTAACTCATTCCAGCATTAACCCAAAAGTCCAAGTCCAAAGTTTCATCTGAGACAAGGCAATCTTTTCCATCTATGGGCTTGTAAAACCAAAAACAAGTTAAGTACTTCCAAGATACAATGAGGTTACAGACATTGCATAAATGCTCCCATTTCAAATGGGATAAATTGGCCAAAACGAAGGGGCTTCAGGCCTCATGCAAGTCCAAAAGCCAGTAGGGCAGTGATTAAATCTTTGAGCTCTAAAATGATCTCCTCTGACTCCCTTTATCACATCCAGGGCACATTCATGCAAGGAGTAGGCTCCCATGGCCTTGGGAAGCTCCTTCATGTGCTGGCATTGATTATCTGTAGCTCTTCCAGACATACGGTGCAAGCTGTCAGTGGATCTATCATTCTGGGGTCTGGAGGATGGTGGCCCTCTTCTCATAGAGTCTCCACTAGGCAGTGCTCCAGTGGGTACTCTGTATGGGTGTTCCAACCCCACATTTCCCTTCTACACTGCCCTAGCAGAGGTTCTCTGTGAGTGTTCCACCCCTGCAGCAGACTTCTGTGTGGATATCCAGGCATTTCATACATCCTCTGAAATCTAGGCAGAGGTTCCCAAATCTCAACTCTTGACTTCTCTGCACCCATAGGCCCAACACCTATGGATGCTGCCAAGGCTTGGAGCTTGCACCCTCTGAAGCAACAGCCCAAGCTGTATCTGGGTACCTTTTCGCCATGACTGGAGCTGAAGCAGCACCATGTCCCAGCACTGCACAGAGCAGCAGGTGGCCCCAGGCCCAGAAAACCATTTTTTCCTTTTAGGCTTCTGGGTCTGTGATGAGAGGGGCTTGCATGAAGATCTTTAACATGCCTTGAAGACATTTTCCCCATTGTCTTGGTGATTTGGCAATTAACATTTGGCTCCTTGTTACTTATGCAAATTTCTGCAGCTGGCTTGAATTCCTTCGCAGGAAATGGGTTTTTCTTTTCTACCACATGGTCAGGCTGCATATTTTCCAAACATCCTAGGCTCTGCTTCCCTTTTGGTGATAAGTCCAATTTCAAATCATCTCTCTCAAGTTAGAAGTTCCACAGATCTCCAGGGCAGGGGCAAGTCTATTTGCTGAAGCATAGCAAAAGTGACCTTTGCTCCCGTTCCCAATAAGTTCCTCATCTCCATCTGAGATCACCTCAGCCTGAACTTCATTGTTCATATCAGTGTCAGCATTTTGGTCAAACCCATTCAACAAGTCTCTTGGGCATTCCAAACTTTCCTACATCTTCCTGTCTTCTTCTGAGCCCTCCAAACTGTTCCAACCTCTGCCTCTTACCTAGGTCCAAAGTTGCTTTCACATTTTCAGGTTACCTTTAAGGTAGTACCCACTCCTGATACCAATTTACTATATCAATCCTTTCTCACACTGCTATAAAGATACTACCAGAAACTGAGTAATCTATAAAGAAAAGAGGTTAAATTAGCTCACAGTTCCACATGGATGGGGAAGCCTTAGGAAACTTACAATCATGGCAGAAGGTGAAGAGGAAGCAGGCATCTTCTTCACAAGGTGACAGGAGAGAGAGTGTGTGTGAAGAAGGAACTCTTAAACACTTACCTAACCAGCAGATTTCATGAGAACTCACTCACTATCATGAGAACAGCATGGGGGAAACCACTCCATGATCCAATAGCCTCCTGCTAGGTCTTTCCCTCGACACATGGGGATTATAAGAATTACAATTTGAAATGAGATTTGGGTGGGGACACAGACCTAAACCATATCATATGGGAAAGAGAAGTAGGCATGAAGTTGCTTATAGGAAGACAGAGCAAGTTGTGGGTTTGCAAAGCCTAAAAATAGACTGTCTAGTGGGGATGGGACAGTCATTGGAAGACAAATCTAGCTTCAAATATAAGGGGTCACACCATAAGACTGACAGACCAGGTCATGGAACAGTGGATAATCACTCACACTGTTACCAAAGGCCAATGCATTCAACTGAGTTCTTAAACAATTCTAACCCCAGGTCCCGAACCTGAGCAGTGCTGAGTTGCGGGAAAAGAGCCTGTGAGCCCTGTGGGCTAGGTAGAACCTGACAATGAGTGTTGAAGTCCTTGACCTTTACCACAGTCTCACCTAGAGGGGACACTTCCTCTGTATAAGCTTAATAAAGAAACACAAATCTTCTCTACTTCAAAAATATTTTCTAATCCAATTAAATTGTGGGAAAAGTCGGTGCATTCACTTTGCAGTCTTTGTTCCCAGTTGTAGTTTCTAGAAACAGAAGAATAAAAGCATTTTCTCCTACTAAAAATCAAGAAAAAATAAAGTATGCATTCATAGTCACACGTGACTATCAAAATAGAGACTCCTTTATCTATATTTTTCTAATACCACTTGGGAACTTATCAGAGATGAAAGGTCCATCAGTCTTTTATTTTTACTTAGAATAAAGAAGTTTTCATCCATTCAGAAAAAAAAAAAAATTCTTTTAATGCCAAAGTAATTCATGACTAAATATTAATTATCTTAGTTTTGCTACTAACAGTTCAGAGGTTGAGCTCTATATAAAACATTCTCTCTGTAATAAGAGGTTTGGATTTTCTAAAAAAAACCTCCCTGTATTCTGTAATTTAGGGCAATAATCTATCAGAACGTGTATTTACCATTTATTATTCTATTATTTCTCAGATCATTATTACTAGACAACTTATAAGTGAACCCTCCCGATTTTATTTTTTAATGAAGATGCCACATACACAAATCTTATTTTATAATGTGGATAAAAGAAGAAGTGGTAAACTGTGTTATAAAATGAGTTTCCACTTTACAAAATGCTTTATCTAAGATTCTTCATGCAATGATTTTCTACATGGTCATTTTTTGTTCACACTCAGATAAATAAATAGCTGCAGTCAAGGGCTGAGAGGCATAGATAATTACATGTAGGATATATGACGTATAATCCATCCAAAATGAAGATAAGCCAATCTGAAAGGAGAGGTTTTTGTCTCTAGAGACAATAATTTATACTGAAAATAAACTTTTTTTGGTTGTTTTCTGGAATATATCTAATTGTGAAAATAAAATCCATTTGCCAATAATATGAATATCATTTCACAGTGTGACAACAAACACTCTGTCTAAACTACTTGGGGGATCCCTAACTGATCCTCTGCCCCCCTGACCCTTATCCATTATATCCCTTAGTTGAAATAAAGCAGGAAGTCCTTACTATTCACAAGTAGTTTTTCATTTTGATTGTCAGAAACTCATGCTTATGCTTGAGTTTACTCTCCCTATTAGAATCTGAGCCTTATATGGTTAAGGATTTTTTTTTTTACCCATGTTTTTCCCTACTATATCACTGAGAACAATTCCTGGTTATACACAACATGTTATGTGAAGTAGAATAAGTGAGCTATCAAAAACCAGCTTAAATGATGTCAGTGTGCATTATGGACTCAGTGTTCCAAACAAGGCCACAAAAGTTCTTGCTAACCGTTTGGTGTCTTGACTCAACTCTGCTGGACCCTGCCATTTGTTCCTGTTTATTTACATCCTTTTGATGATGGCACATTGCCCCACAGGGAAGGGAAATGGCCACTGACAACCCAAATCTTTTCTGTTTCATTTCTAACCTAGTGAATGTTTATAAAATATATTGGGAAAACTGCAATGGAGCCCTTTGCATTTCACACCAACACATATTGCAAAGAAGCAGATTAGGTCACATGAGGGGCAGTGCCACCAGAAAGAACCACATAACATTGAAAACAGAAGCTCCCCAGGAAAAAGAAGAGTTTGGGAAGAGAAAAACAAAATAAGCTCACTAATTCCTTGTTCCTAGTTAGTATGCCAGTCAAAGTTAAATCAAAGCAAGAAGTGTCCCCTTGTCTTAAGAAAACACTTTGCATTCATATATCTAGAGGTCAGACATGGTGGCTCACCATGCCTGGCACTTTGGGAGTCTGAGACAGGAGGACTTCTTGAGGCCTGGAGTTCAAGACCAGCCCAGAAAACACAGCGAGATCCAATCTCTACAAAAAATACAAAAATTAAAAAATAGTCAGGAGCGTTGGTGTGTATGTCATCCTAGCTACTCAAGAATCTGAGGTGAGAAGATCACAAGAGCCCAGGAGTTTGAGGCTTCCATGAGCCAAGATTATGCCAGTGTGAATGACAGAATGAGACCCTGACTGAAAACAAAACAAAAGAAAACAAAAGAACATATGTCTAGATTTCCAGTCTGGAAATGTGGAAACTCAGTTTGGTGACTTATTTCTCACATGGATGACTTTCCTTTGGGCCTTTCCTGTTATCATTAGTCTCAGGACACGTTGGGCTCAGAAAACTTTTCATTACTTTCTTACTTTGAAATATATTCTCTGCTCAGAGAATACTCAAACTTTACAGCATGGAAATGGGAGAAAACTTTGTTCTCAGCATTTTTGTCTACCTCAAAGGCTATCTGCTGTAGAACCAGAAGACCGTGTGTTGTGGGTGAAGTTGACAGCGTTCGCCTGGAGAATGCCCTGTTTCTGGGGTATTCTGGTGGGTTGGTGTGTGAAGGAGAGAGGGGTGTCTTTTTGTTCTATTCAGGTCTTCACCTGATTGGATGAAAGCCACCCACAATATGGGGAGCAATCTGTCTTACCCCAAGTCCTCTGATGTAAATCTCATACAAAAACACTTTCACAGAAACACCTAACTTTTGACCACATATCTGGACAACCTGTGACTCAGCCAAGTTCACAAATACAACTAACCATTATAAGTTCACATTACTATTTATCTCCTTAAACTATACTTTATCTCCAAATAAAGACAACATCAAGGTAATACTTCTAATTAACATAATATCTTGTATACAACCCAAAACATACTAACCCTTTTCTTAGAAGAGAAATTGTATGATATAAAGTCAATTCTTATGTTACATCATAAGAGAGGGAAGGGAACAAAGATTTTATACACACAAACACACACACACATTCATAACAAAATAAGGAGGAAATGCTCATGACAATGACAGTCCTCATTTTCATAACTGATCATGTGACAGTAGCTGGAATTCATGACTACCTTCTTCCACTACTCATTCCATATTCCTTTGACTTAATCAAGCACCTCAGCTGGTCATGATTATTTACCTGTTGAGGGGAACTAAAACTTCATTCCTGAAGGGTCTGGGATATAAGTAGTTTTGTGTGGATTAGGTTGTTGTAATTTTTCTTTGACTTTAATCACAGGGCAATCCTAAGAGACACCTTAAGGGATCTCCTTATTCAAAATATACTCCTCCTTACTTTTGTTGAGGAGTAGTAGTGTGATATCCTCTGTTAGTCAAAATCAATTATCTTTCTCAACACCGTAACTCCATTTTTTGCTTATTGGTTCAAAAGCATGAGAAGTCCAAAGTGGCCAGTGACAGGCTTAACTTCCAGTTTGATAAAATTATTTTTGTATTCCCTGATAGAAGAATTCTTCTCTTTGGAACTATAATGCCTGGGCTACAAGAGCATATGGTTGTGAGAACAGGAAGAAAAAAAGTGGTAGTTAGTCACTAGGGTCACAGTGAGTGGTGCCAATCCCATTTCTGTCTCTTGATTCCTGAACCAGTGATCCCAGTTATGAGAAAAATGACACTACATTTTAGTCACCACTTATTTGGCTCATATACAGTCTCCTGGAGATGTTGCCCCAGTCCTGTAAAGTCTTGTTACCTAGCTGGTGCTGTAACTGAGTCTTCAAAGGGCCATTTCATCATTTTATTAGGCCAACTGTTTTAGGATGATGAAGAATACAGTAAAACCAGTATATTCCATGATACTGGTCCCATTGCCGTACTTCATTTGCTGTGAAGTGAGTTTCTTGATCATAAGCAATGCCCTGTAGAATACCAAGACAATAGAAAAGATATTCTGTAAATTTATGGATAGTAGTTTTGGCAAAAGCATCATATGGGGTAAAGACGAGGCCATTTCCAAAGTATCTACTCCAATAAGAACAAAATGCTGCTCTTGCCATTATGGAAGCAATCCAATATAATCAACCTGCCACCAGATAGCTGAGTGATTACCCCAGGAAATGGTACTATATTGGGGACTCAGTATTGGCCTCTACTAATGGAAGATTGAGCACTCATCAGTGGCTTAAGCCAAGTCAACCTTGGTAAGTAAAAGTCCATTTTGTTTAACCTGTGAATAATCTCTATCCCTGCCACTATGGCCACTTTGTTCATAAGCCCATTGGGTAATGACAGCAGTGGCTGTGAAAGAGGCTAACTGGTATTCACAAAACTGATCATCCTATACACTTAATTTATTAAACCCTCTTCTGCAGATTCACCTTTATGTGGGCATTCAAATGGGGTATAAATATACTTACTTTTTGCCCATTCAAAGAAATCTATCCTCATACTTCTTCCATGGACTTCCTTGTCACCAATTTTCTAAATATGTTTTTTTCCAAGTCCCTGGTTATCTAGCCAAACCATTGGCCAATTGGTAGATAAATGCACATCTGGCCATTTTTCCTTCGAAACAAGGGAACAACCATGTGCATTGCCCAAAGTTCTCCTCTTTGGAGAATTTTCCTTCACCAATGTCCTTCATGAATGGACTTTGAAGTCCAGTCTCTTTCAAGGCTGAGTAACAACCTAAAACTTTTTCTCAAAAGAAGAATAGTTTTCCAGAAAGGATGGAAAGGTTTCGTTTCAAAATTCTAAGGGCTTGTGCTATGATTCACTTGTGATATAGGAGCTTGCCAAAGGCTCTAGAAAGTATATCCCTATCTGCCATGGAAACTTTATGCACCATGGGATCTGCTGGACCATATTGCCAAAGTGTCAGAGCACCATTTATGGCAGCCTGGAACTATTACAGAACCTTCTTGTATTCTGTGCCTCCTCAAAACTGGGGGGTTTTGGGGTCACTTGGTAAATCGGTTGTAATACGACACCCAAATGAGAAATATATTGCCTTCAAAATTCAAAGAAGCCTACTCAGTATTGGACCTCTTGGTTTCTTTCATCTCCTCCTCCCTTCTTTCTCTCTTCTCCTCCTCCTCTTCTTTCTTCCTTCTTCCTTCTTCTTCATTTTCCTCCTCTTCCTCCTTCTCCTCCTCCTCCTCCTCTTCCTCCTCTTTTTTTGGTTGTCACAAGGGCCAGATTCAACAACTTATGCATCACCTTAGAAGGAATATCTCAATCTGACCCACACCACTGGACCTCTAGAAATTTCACTGAAGGCCGGGCGTGATGGCTCATACCTGTAATCTTAGTACTTTAGAAGGCCAAGGCAGGCAGATCACATGGTCAGCAGATTGAGACCATCCTAACTAACATGGTGAAACCCCGTCTCTACTAAAAATACCCAAAATTAGCCAGGTGTAGTGGTGAGTGCCTGTAGTACCAGCTACTCAGGAGGCTGAGGCAGGAGAATGGCATGAACCTGGGTGGTGGAGCTTGCAGTGAGTGGGATCACGCCACTGCACTCCAGTCTGGGCGACAGAGCGAGACTCTGTCTCAAAAAAAAAAAAGAAAAAAAAAAAAAAGGAAATATCACTGAAGTAGAAAGCACTCCATGATATGTAAATATCTTACCAAGAAGTATATAGTAATTCTTACTTCTTGCTCACTAAGTCCATTCACTATAATGGACTTGTTCTTTACACACTTGTAAAGAACAAGTGTGATATCTTACAGGGAAAAAAGACAATTCAGATTCCTGCAAATTAAACAATGACAAAGGGCTAAAGAGTTGATATACTCCTGAGATAGGAGAGTGAAGGTATACTGCTGGCCTTATCAGCAGAAGGTAAACTACTTCCGGTTGTGCTTATTGACAAGAATAGAAGAAAAGGCATTTGCCAGAACAATAGCTTCATATCATAGAATTTGTTAATTTCCTCAGTCAATAAAATTACATCTGGAACAATGCCTGTAATTGGAGTCACTATTTGACTAAGATTATGAAAATCCAAGGACTAACTTGCAGCTCCTACTCACATGAAAAGTAATGTGTAGAAACTCATATCATAAACTTTTGTTCCAGGAGTTCCTACAGGAACATACCAGGAAAGCCAAGAGAATCTGCAGACTCTTTGAAGAAACTGATTGCCACTGTAGGCACCCAGAGACACTGAAAAGCTGTGAGTCCGCTTGCTTTCTCAGTAGGGAGGCTTGTGGTCTGGGGCAATGTCTGAGCCCTGGGCACTGGTTGCCTGGAAGTAGACTCAGTGCTATTAGGAGGCACAGTGGAAGTGAGACCAGCCTTTAGGACTGCCGGCTGTGTGGGAGTGGGGTGAAGCCTGTAACTGCTGGCTTTCCCCCACTGCCCTGATGACCTGTATGACTCATTACAGGAAGCCATAATCCCCTTGGGAACAGAACTCCATTGGCCTGCGAACCACACTCCCAACCCCCGCTAGCAGCCACAGCAAGACCTGGCCAAAAAGATTCTGAGCTCAGACATGCCTATCCCTGCCCTCACCTGGTGATCTTTCTCTAGCCACCCTGGTAGCTGAAGGAAAAGGTCACAATCTCATGGGATCTCCATGGTTCTGGCCACCACCTGAGAATCCTGAGTACTTAACCAGTCGTCCCTAGGGCAAGTGTGCACCCTCCCTATAGGATCACAGCTGATGCTCTCTCGAGAGTGCCACCTCCTGGCTGAAGGCTAACACAAACCCAGGGCACTAAACAAAAATACAGTCAAGGACCTCCACAACCGACATCACTCTCCTGCCACCTCGACTGGAGCACGTACTGTTATCCATGGAGGAAAGACATGAAGATGGATCAAATTACAGGACTCTTGGGAGACAGTCCCCAGTACCAGCCTGGAGCCTGGTAGCCCCACTGGGTGGCTAGACCCAGAGGAGCAAAAACAATCACTGCAGTTTGGCTCTCAGGAAACCCCATTCGTAGGGGAAAGGGGAGAACGCCACATCATAGAAACACCTTGTGGGATAAAGGAATCTGAACAGCAGATTTGAGTGTAAGCTCCATAAAGGAAGGAAAGATACGGTCTTTTCCAGACAAACAAATGCTGAAAGAATTTGCCACTACCAAGCCACAACTGTAAGAACTGATAAAAGGAGCTCTAAATCTCAAAACAAATCCTCAAAATACACCAAAGTAGAATGTCCTTAAGCATAAATCTCCCAGGACCTACATAACAATAACACAATGAAAAAAAAAAAAAAAAAAACCAAGGTATTCAGGCAACAAATAGCACAATGAATGGAATAGAAACTCACATCTCAATACTAACATTGAATGTAAAAGGTTTAAATGCACCACTTAAAAGTTTCAGAATGGCAGAATGGATAAGAACTCACCAGTCAAGTTTCTGCTTCTTCAGGAGACTCACGTAACATATAAGGACTCACATAAACTTAAGGCAAATGGGTGGAAAAGGACATGGCATGCAAATTGGTAAGAGTGAGCAGGAGTAGCTATTCTTAGATCAGACAAAACAAACTTTAAAGTAACAGAAGTTTAAAAAGACAAGGATATACATTATATAATGATAAAAGGCTTTGTCCAACAGGAAATGTCACAATCCTAATATATATGCACCTAACACTGAAGCTCCCAAATTTATAAAATAATTACTCTTAGACTTAAGAAATGAGATAGAAGGCAACACAATAACAGTGGGGTGTTTTATTACTCCACTGACAGCAATAGACATTAAGACAGGAAGTCACCAAAGAAAAAATGGAATTAAACTATACCCTAAAACAAATGTACATAACAGATATTTACATAACATTCTACCCACCAATTGCAGAATATACATTCTAGTCATCAGTACATGGAACATTTTCCAAGATATACCATACGATAGGCCACAAAACAAATCTCAACAAATTTCAGAAAATTGAAATTGTAGCAAGTACTCCCTCAGACCACAGTGGAATAAAGTTGGACATCAACTCCAAAAGGAACCCTCAAAACCATGCAAATACATGGGAATGAAAAAACCTGCTCCTGAATGATCATTGGGCTAACAATGAAATCAAGATGAAAACTTAAAAACTCTTTGAACTCAACAATAATAGTGACACAACCTATCAAAACACCTGGGACACAGCAAAAGCGGTGCCAAGAAGAAAGTTCATGGCATTAAATGCCTACATCAAAAAGTCTGAAAGAGCACATATAGACAATCTAAGGTCACATCTCATGAAACTAGAGAAACAAGAACATTCCAAACCTAAATCCAGCAGAAGAAAAGAAATAACAAGATTAAGAGGAACTAAATAAAGTTGAAAGAAACAAACAACACAAACAATACAAAAGATAAATGAAACAAAAAGCTGGTTCTTTGAAAAGATAAATAAAATTGAGAGACCATCATCAAGATTAACCAAGAAAAGGAGAGAATATCCAAATAAGCTAAAAAAAAAAAAAAATGGGAGGGCCGAGCATTGTGGTGCATGCTGGGTGTAATTACAGCACTTTGAGAGGTCATGGTGGTCAGATCACCTGAGGTGAGGAGTTTGAGACCAGCCTGCCCAACATGGTGAAACCTCATCTCTACTAAAAATACAAAAAGTTAGCCGGGCATGGTGGTGGGCACCTGTAATCCCAGCTACTGGGGGGGCTGAGGCAGGAGAATAACTTGAACCTAGGAGGCAGAATTTGCATTGAGCTGAGATCATGCCACTACACTCCATCCTGGGTGACAGAGCGAGACTTTGTCTCAAAAAAGAAAAAAGAAACAAAATGGGAAATATTACAACTGGCACCACAGAAATACTAAAGATCATTCAAAGCTGCTATGAACACCTTTATGCACATAACTAGAAAAGCTAGATGATATGGATAGATTCCTGGAAATATACAACCCTACTAGCTTAAAACAGGAAGAATTAGAAACCCTGACCTGACCAATAACAAGCAGCAAGATTGAAACGGTAATAACAAAATTGCCAGCACCAAAAAAAAAAAAAAAAAAAAAAAAAAAAAGTCCAGAGCCAGACAGATTCACAGCTGAATTCTACCAGACATTCAACGAAGAATTGGTACCGATCCTGTTGACACTATTCCACAAGAGAGAGAAAGTGGAAATCCTCCCTAAATCATTCGACAAAGCCAGTATCACCCTAATACCAAAACCAGGGAAGGACACACCCGAAAAAGAAAACTACAGACCAATATCCGTGATGAACATAGACACAAAAATCCTCAACAAAATACTAGCTAACTGAATCCAATAACATATCAAAAAAATAATCCACCATGATCAAGTGGGTTTCATACCAGGGATGCAGGGATGGTTTAACACATGCAAATCAATAAATGCAATACACCATATAAGCAGAATTAAAAACAAAAATTGCACGATCATCTCAATAAATACAGAAAAAGCACTTGACAAAATTCAGCAACTCTTTATGATTAAAACCCTCAACAAAATCGGCATAGAAGAGATATACCTTAATTTAATAAAAGCCATCTATGACAAACCCATAGCTAGCATAATACTGAATGGGGAAACGTTGAAAGGACTTCCATTGAGAACTAGAACAAAACAAGGATGACCACTATCACCACTTCTATTTGACATAGTTCAGTTCATCTATTTGGCCTCTAAAGAAAACAGATCTTGGAGAATGAAAGTATATTTTCATAATATTTTTAGAAAACTCTATTTTTTATTTCAATAGGTTTTTAGGAAGCAGGTGATGTTTGGTAACATGAACTCACCGAATAGGTGAGTTGAATGAAGATGTGATGGGAATCACCGTCTTGCATCTTTCACATACTTGATAGTGGTATTAATTTCTGCAATCTCTCCAGAAATATATGTGTGTGCATGTGTGTATGCGTGTCCATTTTCCTGGGTAGATTCCATTCTAGTTTCTGTCACTGGCCTTTTCCTCTATAACAGATGTTATTCCACAGGTCAGGGAACCAATGTGAGGATTCTGCCAGCTTCTGAGTATGTCTATTCCAATTATTCATTCAGAAACTAGAGAAATAACCACAGAATTGATTTAGAAAATCACTGTGGGACTCACTGAGCCTACCACGAGACAGACCTGAGCTAAAAGGCCATTGATCACTGATCGCCATAAGCCCCTCATCTAACTGGTGGGCCACCATGACATTTTGGGTCTCCTGAAATTAGTGTCAGTTCAGAACCACTGTCCAGTAGTTCCAAAAGAGCCTGATTATTTTCTTTTCTCCAAAAGACAGTTACCCTGGTAAAAACAACAACAACAACAACAAAAGATGTAAGTTCCATTGGGGAAGGCTGGAAGAAAGATCTCAGCTGAATAATTGAAGTTCTAAGCACACCTCCTCTCAAAGGCCCCAAAATTACCCAAATTGTTATTTCATACCTCTGTTCTCATTTTTACCATGGTCTCAGTTTGTTCCTTATGCTATAACAAAATATCACAGTCTAGGTAACTAATAAATAATATACATTTATTTCTCACATTTCTGGAGTTTGAGAAGACCAAGACCAAGGTGCCAGAAGATTCAGTGTCTGATAAGGATGGTTCTCTGCTTCCAAGACAGGATTTTTTGCTATATCCTCACATAGTGGAAGGGGTCAATGGATTAACAGATCCATCACATCTCTTTTATAAGGTCAGTAATCTCATTTATGAGGGGAAAACCCTTAACAGTTAATCGCGTCAACAAAACATGGGCAATTAAGTTTCAACATATGAATTTTAGGGGACACATTCAGACCATAACCAACCAGGTCCCAGAAATTATTGTCCTATGAGCCCTCCTTCAAACACTAAGCACTAACAACAACTGACAATATAGCTTATTTAAATTATTTTCAATCCTATTTAATATCTTAACACTGTACAACTGAAAAAGTGCTTTGGCGTCATTTGTTTCAGTTGGTCAATAAAATATTTTTTTAAGAGGAATTTGACTAGATATTAGCATTAAGATGAGAAAAATGACCTGGGGCTCATGTCATTAATGTAATTTCATCCAAATAAATTTCAGAGACAATATCTGCTGAGGACACTAATGTCAGCATTTATTTGGATTATAACTTCATTTTCAACATTTCTAAATCATATTACAATGAAAAATTGTAAACTGTGATAATAAGAGTGTCATTTTAAAATTAATTATACATACTCATTTCATGGAAAATAAAAACCTGAGGGATATGTTGAATTAATTTGTATAGGGCCGAACTGTAAAATTTCCTTGGATTTAGAAATTTTATTAAACAAATAATTGAAATAATGGATGATTACAAAGAAATTAATGGTTAATGCAAATCATGGTTAATGACCTTACATAGACCCCAGGCAGAAAAATATATTTATTCCATTTCTAATTGTGACATTGTGAAATTTTTATTAGTATCAATATGAAAAAGATATGTGAACATGACATGCTCCATTAGCAAACTCTTTTATTTATATCTTTCATTTAAAAACATTATAAACAGATGGAATATGCTATTTTTATGTCTTCTATATCTTTGAATAATAAATATAGACTAAAGATCTGGTTCAGTACAACTTAATAGAAGAAACTCATTCTAAAAAATATAGAAGGAATGCACATATTTAACCAAACAAAAGATAACCTAGAGAATGACATTAGACTGGTAGTCCACATAAATTACAGAATAAAAGAACTGGAAAAAATTTCAAGATCATATAGTTCATCCCTTCATATTTTACAAATGAGGCAATAATCTCTAAGAGCATGAAACTTGCTTAAGGTCATGGGCTAACTAAATGGAAAAGTGAAACTTCATTTAGTTTCACTTTTCTTTCAGTGAAAACATAAACTTCCTCTGATAATTCCTCATTAAATTACACATTCTTGGTTCCATCATTGTAAACTTTACTTAAAATAACATAATGGTCACCTTGTAACCAGCTTGCAGAAGGGCTGGTATATATGACCATAAATTCAAATATTAACAATAACAATCCAACAACAAAAAATTGACAGCTATGTTCTCTGAAAAGGCAAATGCTTGCAATGGATATAATTGAAATTCACAAAATGATTAACAAGATAGTGAATCAAGGAAATATTGAATGTTCACCACATTATTGCATGAGAGGATATAAGAAATTAACATTATATGTCTAGCATTGTATGTGTAACATTTCAATCATTACCATAAAATTTTATCTCCATTTAAAAAATTAAATAATTAAGATTTGTATATGCTATGCTAATTGCTCAAATTCAAACATCTAGTAAATAATAGAAGATTTAGGCATGGTTTTGTTAAAAGATAATATGTGTGTGTGTATATATATGTATATGTGTGTATATATATACGTATATATATACACACACGTGTGTGTGTGTGTGTATATATATTTTTGTTTGTTTGTTTGTTTGAGATGGAGTTTCACTCTTGTTGCCCAGGCTGGAGTGCAATGGCACGATCTCGGCTCACTGCAACTTCTGCCTCCCGGGTTCAAGTGATTTGCCTGCCTCAGTCTCCCGAATAGCTGGGATTAAAGGTGTGCGCCACCACACACAGCTAATTTTGTATTTTTAGTAGAGACAGGGTTTCTCCACATATGGTGGTCAGGCTGGTCTCTAACTCCCGACCTCGGGTGATCCGCCTGCCTCGGCCTCCCATAGTGCTGAGGTTACAAGTGTGAGCCACCATGCCTGGCTGTTGATTTTTAATTGTTAATAGTTTTTAAAACTTGGAAGTAAAATTAACTTGAATTAAGAAATAAGGCATATCAAGGCTGGGTGCAGTGGCTCACGCCTGTAATTCCAGAACTTTGGGAGGCCGAGGTGGGTGGATTACTTGAGGACAGGAGTTTGAGACCAGCCTGGCCAACATGGTGAAACCACATCTCTACTAAAAATACAAAAATTAGCCATGTGTGGTGGCGCCCACCAGTAATCCCAGCTACTGGGGAGGCTGAGGTGGGAGGATCACATGAACCCAGGAGGTGGAGCTTGCAGTGAGCTGAGATCCTGTCACTGCACTCCAGCCTGGATGACAGACTCTGTCTCAAAAAAAAGAAAAAAGTAAAAGAAAACAGAAATAAGGCATATTGGTATACATTTATGAAATCTATGGGTTTTTGATAACTAATAAGCAATTATTAATGATATTAAAAATACTTTATATCCTCATGCTTGACCCATTTAAGACTTTTAGCTTGTCTGTATTATTATTGTTGTGATTTTTATTATTTCAAAATTGACATACTAACCAAAATTTCAATTTTAAAAATTATATATAAAGTCACTTAAATTATTCAATGAACATTTATTATTTCAGCTTCTTAAGATTTTCCTTGCTTTTGTATATTTTCCTTTTTTAATTGGCTTTCACACATTTATTAGTAGAAGTTTTCTATTACCTTTATCAAAAAAAGAGTTTTCAATCACCTTCATTAGAAAGAGCACATTATTCTTCCAGAGACTATCTGCTAGAAATTAGTATTTATATAGAGTTTTTTTAAGTCAATGCATTTTTTACCTATAGACAATCTCATCCATTTATACCTCCAAAATACAAATTTTTGCAAATATCTTGTGCTAGATATTGGTAGTACTCATTAATATTTTCAGTTATCTTGACATTCTAGGCAGATAAGATGATTATACTTGCTATTCTAAATTAGAACTGGCTATGTGTTTTACTTTGGCTCATGAAATGTTATTCACTTCCAGGTGGAAATGTTTAAGAGCCAGTGAAAGAGTTGTCTGTGTTCTCTTTCTATTCTTAAACACCTTTATTGGGATGATGGGATTGTAAACTGGCTGACCTTCTGTCAGTCAATGTCCATGGCACTGATAAGCAGGGCCTTCCTGCCAAACCACACTGGACATGCTTCTAAGAGCGGGGAGTGGTTTGTTACAGCACCATAAAATAACCTAACTTGAAGATACCTTTACAAAAGGCATATCTTCCCAGAACCTTTACTATTACATCCAAATTCAAACTGAACATTTGTAGCTAGATGATTCTGAGCCCTATCAAGTTCTTCCTTCCTCTATTATTTACAACTGCCACCAGTATGCTTTAGTATTTAATTGTAGGTCCTCCCTTTGGACCTATATCTATATTAATATAGCCTACATCAATCTGAATAGATCCAACTATGACAAAAAATACTGGTGATATATTATGTGGTTGTTATACATTTTGGAGTAAAACCTTCAATGTGTTGATTATTACTATCCCTTATTTAGAACATACAGGCCACAACATGATAAACATATATGTATATAAATTAAGAACTAATAAATAACAGCATCATGCCACACCGAATCAGGCTCTAGTTTGGTTTTGTTTTTGAAATAACAGTCAGAAGTTAAAGTCTCCATCAAGATAGCCTTTTTTTTTTTCACTCCCCAAAGAAAGTCATTATTCTGGCCTGGCGCAATGGCTCACGCCTGTAATCCCAGCATTTTGGGAGGCTGAGGTGAGTGGATCACGAGGTCAAGAGATTGAGACCATCCTGGCCAAAATGGTGAAACCCCATCGCTACTAAAAATACAAAAAGTAGCTGGTTGTGGTGGTGGGCACCCGTAGTCGCAGCTACTTGAGAGGCTGAGGCAGGAGAATCACTCGAACCCAGGAAGCAGAGGTTGCAGTGAACTGAGATCATGCCACTGCACTTCAGTTTGGTGACAGAATGAGACCCGTCTCAAGAAAAAAAAAAAGTCATTATCCTAAAGCCATTTACATTATTTTTATACATATTTTATTTTAATGGCAGTGTGTAGTACATTGAAGTGATGTAATGACATGCATTTTTGCAACATATTTTTGACACAAAATAATATATTTCAGATTTATCCATGGTAAGTAGAAAACTAGTTTACTTGTTTTCACTCCAGTATAGTATAGTATTTTATCTTGTGAATAAACCAATTCATACATTAATTCATTTATTGTTAGATATTTAGATTAGTTTCTACCTTCACATTTATTAATGGTAGTGAAACAAATATCTTTGTACATTTCTACAAGTGTAAATTTTGAACAGCTTCTCTCCAGAGTAAATGTAAAAGTGGGATTACTAAGTCATGGGGTAATCTTATCAGCAATTTGTCCAGATTTTGCTAATTTATGTTTTAGAAATGGCTGTGGCAATTTGCACTTTCAAAAGCAATTTATGAGAGCTCATATTTCTCATTTACTCAACATGTTAATTAAAGTGATATATATGAAAGTTATAAAAATCAATTTATATTTATTTTACATTTTCATCAAAGTGGCTTATATGAAATACTGCTAAATTAATTTTCCTTTTATTTATTAGTTTCAGTGTCCAGCAATATTTTGGTTTTCCATTTTTGTCAGTTGTCCTTCACATCTTTTGCTTTTTACCTGTTGGAATGTCTTCTTATTTTTGTATGTTAATATCTTATTAATTATGTGCTTTGCAGGTACTTTTCTGAAAGTCAGTCACATAAATTTTTATATTGTCAAGGTATCTTTTTAATACAGACATTTAAATTTTAGCATAATTATATGCTTTAAGAGTTATGTTTTTGACGTTTTACAAAATGTTCTACCCACTCATTGTTACAAAATTGTCTCCTGTATGTATTGTAAAGGCTTTACATTTTATTATTTTTCACATTTAGATCTAGAATCTTTTTTTTAATTTAGTGTGAAGGGAAAAAACACATTTTTAAAAAAATTTTCCCATATGGATAGCCACGAGATGTGGTTATTCTAGAACCATTTATTGACTTGCTCTATTAAACCACATATATTTCAAATTTTCCTTTATCTATATCCCATATTTTAGAAATTTTGTTCATAGCTAAGCTGATATCACACATTACCTAAAATTAGTTACTTTACTCTACACTTCTATAAACCTCATTTTAAACATGTATTAAATGAAGTAAAAGAATGTCCTACATAACTCTTATTAGAATATCTTGGTTTCTGTCTATCATTCATCCATATAGCCAATGAATTTAGAATAATTCTAACCACCCACCGTGGTTTCTAATGTATCTAGACTCCACCTAGTTATCAAGATCTTGTTTTATATAACTTTTCTTCATATTCACCATACCCCTAACAAATGGATCTTCATTGATTGTTTGACCAAACCAATTTCTCTCCCTTCCTAGGGTCACTGTGCAATTTATTTTGTCTGACTGGATAACCTTTCTCAGGTTTTCAGATTATTTTTATTGAAATTCAGCTTTCAACTTAAATGTAACACTTCTAATAGAGACCTTCTTGATCAACAAATAAAAGGGCACCCTTTTATCATATCAAATTATATACTACATAACATTATTTTCTCTTTACATAGAACTTAAAACTATATGAAAATGTGCAGGTTTTCTATTAGTTTATGTTTCTGTCTTCCAAACACTATAAAATCTATGACTTGATTTCTAAATTTCTCATTGTTCAATCCATAGCACATAGAAGCATATCTAGCATGCTGTAGCCACTCATTTGATATTTGCTCAATAAAGACTGAAGAAAGTAATAAAACTGTGCTTTTATTTACCAATTGTTTTACACTGTATAATCTTCAAAATTATTCAAGTAACATTTACTTTTCTTATTTTGCAAAAAGTATCAATTATATCATTTATTTTATAAACTTTAAACAATGTGCACTAAAAATAACAAATCCAATTGGAAAATGACCCTCCGCAAAATAGACTTTTAATTAAGTAAATAAGATTGAACAATTACAATCAAATCCCTACATTCCCAATTGTATTGAGTTTTCAATATAGATCATAAGAATTAATCTTATTGTTAGCATAAAATATCTGCCCTAGTATATTAATGTTAAATCCTGCTTAAGTGTTCTTTTTGCTCTATATATTTTTTTGAGATGGACTCTTGTTCTGTCCCCCAGGCTGGAGTGCAATGGCGCAATCTCGGCTCACTGCAACCTCCACCACCTGGGTTCAAGTGATTCACCTGTGTCAGCCTCCCGAGTAGAGAAACTGGGATTACAGATGCCCCACCACACCCAGCTAATTTTTGTATTTTTAGTAGAGACGGGGTTTCACCATGTTGGCTGGCTGGTCTCGAACTCCTGACCTCAGGTGATCCACCCACCTCAGCCTCCCAAAGTGCTGGGATTACATTTGGAAGCCACCACACCTGGCTTTTGCCCTATTCTTTAAAGCTCTGTTTTAATAATCTTTATCTAGATTATCAATACAAAGTTTAATAATATTATATTAGATACATTTAAAGAATTTGGTCTAGATTTGTGACTCTACCACGGAAACAGAAAACATGACACGAAGATATTTTCTGACTTACGGTTTAAATAGTGTACTATGTAATCTAGCTGGTTATAGAAGAAAGTCTAGACAGAAAGTAGTTTATATATTGATGGATGGATGCATGGCTAGGTGATAAATGGATGGATGGATAGATAGATAGATAGATAGATAGATAGATAGATAGATAGATAGATAATAAAATGGGTTAGTCAAGGAACTGTAATCTTCATATAATAGAAAAAAAAAACCAGATCGAGGTATCAGGATAAAAATGTAAGATATTATTTTGGAACTTAGAATTTTAACAATAAAACATTTTGCTCACCAAGATATAGGGTAGTACAATAAACATTAGAGGCCAACTTAAAATGGAGATGAGTATCATGACTTTATGTATCAGTATTATGAGAATCCATGGATCAGAAAGGCAATATGGTTGGAAACGTGAGTCATATGGCCAGTGAAATCACATAAGGTAATGACATAATTTGAGGAGTAGGGAAGAATCTATCCAGGTCCAAAAGTCTTCAAAGAATCCTTTATTATTCAATAATCATTTTGACTATATGAAAAATTGGTAACATTGAGTTCAAGAAGAGATGGTACCATTTATTGAACAGCAACAACTTCAGTGTAGTAGATTTTTTTTTTTTTCCTGAGAGTGAAAGATTAACATACTAAACAATGAAGTATTGAAAAACCAATACTACTCCCAGAAAAAGCTCAGAGGTGCATGTAGAATAAAAAAAATAAGTAGAATTATCTTGAGAATATTTTAGAGGCAGCAGAATCTTTGAAGGAAAAATAATTTTTGTTTGAGGCAAGTAGGATAAAATACTTAGTGAACTACTTGAGAATACAAATGACAAGTTAGTTTGTATCCAACTTGTGTCATGAACTTTTAATTTATAAAATGGATTCTTTAAAAGAGTAAATAGCACTGTGAGCCACTGTTATTGATATTATTCATTTCCTTCTTATTATAATTTATTATTTTACTATATCATGAAAATTAAGAATTTTGGGGACCAGACACGGTGGCTCATGCCTGTAATCCCAGCACTTTGGGAGGCTGAGACGGGTGGATGTCGAGTTCAGGAGTTCAAGACAAGCCTGGCCAAGATGCTGAAACCCTGTCTCTACTAAAACTACAAAAATTAACCGGGTGTGGTGGCATGCGCATGTAATCCCAACTACTCAGAAGGCTGAGGCAGGAGAATCACTTGAACCTGGGAGGCAGAGGTTGCAGTGAGCTGCGATTATGCCACTGCACTCTAGCCTGGGTGACAGAGCAAGACTCTGTCTGAAAAAAAGAAAAAAAAAAATAGAATTTTGGGAACATATTTGAAAAGTTTGTGGGAGATTGATTTGAAGGAAAATACAGACATAGTAGTTATACTATATAGATAAGAATGAAGAAATGTTATATGGAAGACCACAAACAGTTACTCATTTATTTTTACTGCAAGTTAGTATGATAGCATTATGTAATATGGTAGAAATAATGGCTGCAAAAATTCCCTGAAGTCTCTTGAGGTTTATAGAAGCTCATATCTTTCTAGAACTAAGCAGCTGCAGCCTATATTATTTGTAATTCTGAGGGATCTAGCCACCAATAGTAAGTATAATTTACTGGAAGCTCACTAAAAGTTATAAATTTTTCAGCAACCAGTAGATGGTATTATCTGGGACTTCCTGGAAACAACAGTCAAAATCTGCTTTGGACATCTTCACTTCTCTATTTTGATTGCCTCATCAGTTGAGACAGCTTTGTCTCTTAGGGAATTCATTGTTTTATAACATGAAAAAACTATTAATTACTTCTTGAGAATTGTCATGTACTCAATTTCAGATGGATAACAGCAAATAGCAAAGCCAGGTTTAGGTATAGCTGCTATTTTTCTGGTATTTTTCCACTGAGTCAAACGCAATGGAAATTATGAAGATATCATTTCCCCCCCCCCACAGTTTCCCAGTGTAAGAAAGAAATTTCTAATGATTATGTTTTTTGAAAATGAAATAGATTGTCTCAAGTAGTACCAAGTATGGAATACTTTATAGAAGTCATCGAAATTCTTGATTGGTGGGTAGACTTCTAAGTTTCCTACAAACTCTGATATTTCTGAAATATTTACTGCTATGATTTACATTCCTGGTGCATAGAAGTACTTTGTAAATACTCTTGTTTGGACCATTGGTTGGTTAAAAAAAAGAAGAAAACTCAGGAGCAGGAGATATAAATGATACGCTCACAGAGTTCTGCTCACTGAGAGGTCAACATAAATTAACCATGCTTGATTATCTCTCAAGAGTAGGAAAAATACTACTATATAAGTTAATGACCCTTTGGCTGAGAATTCCCAGATCTAAGAGTAGTTTCTTTCTGACAACCTTATATCTTCTGAGCTTAAGAATATAGAACTAGTAGAGAACTCAGGGTGAAGTTTAATAATCACACAAGCCTCCCCTCAATCCTAGATCCCTAAGAAGACATTCATCAATCCTATTTGCTTGCTAGCTTGCTTTCTTACTTTCTTTCTTTCTTCTTCCTGTGTTTCTTTCATAAAAACTCATGAATGCTTACTCATGGCAAGCGGTGTTCTAGACATTGGATATACTGCAGTGAAAAAAATTATGAGTCTTATTTTATGGGGAAGAGAAAAAATATACATTAAATAATACAAATATACATATATATGCTGAGAATAATCTATATTCTAGGGTTCATAAATATTGACCTGTGATTTGTGCCAGATTAAATTGGGAAAACACTATAGTTACAGACAAAATGGGCTTATTTCATAGGTCGTACATACTCAATGGGGAAATTTTTAGACGGAACCCATTATGACATAATAGAGTTAAAATCAATTTGCCAAATAATTTAAGCAAAATAATTCACTTTACAAACAAACATCATAGGTCATCCTAAGTTACTTGAATTGTCTGCCTACAATGATCAGAGCAATTAAGTTTCAAATAAAGCAGATGATGAGTTTTGCTCTATTTTGACCCAGATAACCGAAATAGGCTGTAGCCTAATTGGAAATAATTTTTAACTGTGATCCCAAATATTATTCCTACTCATCTATATGTGGTTCAAAGAAATCACCTCTCACATATCGATGAGTAAAACAGTAATGCAAACTTAAAATTCATATACACACTCAAGAGCTTCCTGGCAAAAAGCATTATAAGCAAACAAATGTTCCAGGTTTTAATCATTTTAGTCCACTGAATTATAACATTAATTGTAGACACCATTTTAAAACCATGCAAAGTTATTCACTTAAGAATATCTTATAAAATTTGTAACATCTTTATAGTCCTAGTGGATAAGGTAACTAAAAATATATTCAAGGCTGGGAAGTTCTTATGCAGAATGTCTTTTCAGTACTTATACTATACTTCATGAGCGTTTATGACATTAAACAAGTGGTAGAAAAATTATTTATGCATTTTAATTTTTTCAGAGCTCGTTCTATGCAGTAGTTTTCCAACTTATGTCATCTGGTGCTACCTTAGAGAAAAGTAAGTATTATATGAACCACATATGATTTTATTTGTTTCTACAAAAACAAAATAGCAATCACAGTAGGTGAAAGGAAATACTTTGCTTTTGAATGTGCACAAACAAAATATGGAATTTAAAACAGAAACCAAAATTAACCAGTGGTATTGTGCCTCAATAATGAAATCTCTATCATGGTAGACTCTAGATATTATTAGGTAAGATTTTTATACCATGTGCCTAATACTGTCTTTGGAACATAAGGTATTCAATATATGTTTATTGAAATAAATAAATTTTAATGGAGAAAAGTGGGTAGGCAAGGACTTACGTTAGCCATGGGACTCTTAGCGGAAAGGAAAGAGACCCAGAGAGAAAGAAGTATTTGGTTCACCAAAAGACAATACATGGAAAGACTATGAACACTAAATCCTAGCTTTCCTAGATTTACAGTTTTTCTCAAGGCCTGACTGGGTTTATTTACTGCAAAATAGAAATAGAAAAGAAACACTTTGGTGTATACTAGAGACAATGTAACCTTATTTTTAGTACATTCTCCTTATTGACTAGTGGTAGACCTGAACAAACATGTGGTTTTGTATCTATATATTTGTAAACTCACAAAAATACATGTTCAGCAACTCACACCTCAACATTTTTGCCACAGCAATACTATAGTTTGAAAGTTGAGTAAAACAAAGTTCCTTTCCAGTCTTCACAAACTCAATGTGTAGGAGTGGGAGACAAAACCAAGAGGTACCTGAAAGTACACAAGTTTATATCTTGCTGGGAGATTAGATTGCATTTTGATAGCCTGTGGAAGCTTTGTGGAAATCATCATAGAGTAATTAAAATAAGTCTCAATGGTTGAATGCTGCCTTTATTTACATATTGCTTTCCCCAAATAATGACACTTCATATAAGACAAAACAGAGAGAGTTTTATGATATACTTGTTTTTTGGAGGTTGCAGTGAGCCAAGATCATGCCACTGCACCCCAGCCTGGGCGAAAGAGAGAGACTCTGTCTCCAAAAAAATGAAAAAAAAAAAAAAATACATAGCAGTTGTTGTTTATTAGTGTTACAAGGAAGGGTAATGCAAATGAAACATCAGGGGCATATTCATCAAAAAGTGTTGGAGAGATTTGAAGGAAAGGCCTGATAATATCCAAATCATGACTAGATGAAGTCAAGCATAAAGTATGGGCAAAGCAGATATAATCCTTTTAACTACCTTTTATCACTTGAATCTCCTTTTCTTTGGCATTAGTAGAAAGCATATAAAGGGAGTCTTTGTGCATATCTCTTGATATTTCTTCAAGAATTAATGATTAATTTTAATTAAGTCATGTTAATATTTGTAGTTGGCTTGTTCTAACCCTTTTAGTGTCTGAATAATCAATAACAGTGCACATTAATTAGCCAATATATTTGAACAATATAATACTTTTTCTTTGCCCAACTTTATCTTGTTCACTTAAAGAAATTACTTCCATTTATAAAGTTTAATAAATAAAACTCTCTCCATCTACTCACAACCTCTCCACACATACGTACTCACAAATGCACAAGCACACATGTATATATGTATCCCCTGCCCAACTTAATCCTAAACCCCAGTTAATTCTCAGCAATTCAGAATAACTTCTTGTTTGAGAACCTAAGTCTATAAAAATATTTATTTACACTAATTCAAGCAAACATTATCTAAAAAGAACTCTGAAATAATAATCCATCATTTCATAATATAATAGATTTTTCTATCATAGCTTTTGTTATTTCGTCTATGGAATTTTTTGCCCATGGTTCCACTCCCAGTGATCCATGTGAATTAAGCAGAGGAATAGGTTTATGTGTGACATTATAGAGGACAACTTTGATGAATAATGAAGTCATCTTTGTGGGAGCAGGCCTTCAAAAATGAAGCTTGTGAATTCGCTGGTAGTATAATTGTTAGAAAACAAAACAAAACAATGACAACAAAAGTAAAGCTTGTAAGAAGATTAGTATGTGAACTGTTGTAACTCAACTGTATTTTCTATTTATTTAAACCTTGCCACTCATCAACGTCTTCTTTGTTTCCATTATTTTTTCAGATTGTAGACCATAATCTCCTACAGAAAGAGAGAGCTGAGGGTTGGGCCAAGATTCACTATCCTTAAGATGAACTAGGCATAGTAGCGTACCCATGCTCAGGGCACTGGAGGCCAATGTGGGCTGCAATATCTCAGGGATATAAAGGCAACCAAGTTCTCTCAATGAGTTGTCCATCCAAAAAATCGTGAGAAGACAGACATAGTTATATGGCAAAGAGACATAATTGGGATACCAGATATGACAAAGTTTGAAATTGGAGCAGACATATGATTGTATATCTCTCCAGCATTCCTTTGGAGAGCCAGCTGCCCCTTATTTGTAGGCTATAATGCTCTGATGAGCCTGATTCTTCCTTTTCATTAGAGGTGTAAGTAGATATGTGATCCAGGACAACCTCTGAGCATTTAACCCTCCTGGCTACAGTGATTGGTGTAAGATGGACATGCAATTCAGGAAAATCCAGAGTCCTATCCCTCTACATTTTCAGTTATCACTAGCAGGAAATATAACCTTTATTTTCTGGTACTGAAATACTAGAAGGATATTAAACAAAGAAGAAATAGGCATGAAGTAGGAAGGAATTGATGCCAGCACACAAAGAGAAATAGAGTTATTACCCAGAGGTGCAAGAATCCTCAATTCCTTGTTTTACTTGAGAGGATTTCTGCCAAAAAACTAATTTACAACCCCTGCCCCCACCCCCCACCAGGAGAGATAATTTGTTGAGCAGATAAATTATTTAGAGAGACAGTACGCTCTGAAATATGAGGCAGAGTAGGCTGCTGAAAGGGAGTGAGCCAGCAGCGACCCGAGACTTCTGCATTGGGTTTTTATGGTGTCAGATTTTTCTTGAAGTTCCTGCCTCTATGTTAAGTCTCAGCATTTTGCTTTGTCTAGTTTTTCCACTTCTACCTTAAGTCCTCGACTTCCCCCCGCCCCACCCCGTCCTCCTAGTTCCAACCTCAGTTTTCTGGAACCCTCCCTTACTATTAGCTGGTGTGCATGTGCGGCCCAGGAGTTGGATACAAATTTCACCTGCCTATCTGTCGGGAATTTCCTCTCTCCTTTGCTCTCTTCCCCATATCAGCAGGCACCTAATGACATTCTGACATTTTAACTGCAACATGAACGATTACTGAGTATCTTAAGGAGTGTTCCTTTCTACATATGTATTTCCCCTCTCCTCTGCTCATATCTAACATGCATGTTTTGGGTGATCTCTGGGTGCGACATTTTCCAGATCTCTCATTTCTAGGGAATCCCCTCTCCTCATGTCTAGCTACCTGCCTACTCTAACAGAGCTGAGATAGAGGTATAAAATCATTTAAGCCACAGAGTGCTGTCTGGGGCCAGATCTACCTCCATTGTTTCAATTATGTATGCCATTTTGTAAGCAATTTTCAACTAACTTCTGTCACATGCACCAAGATGTATACATGCTTAAAAACAGGCAAATTCTAAGAGCACTGTATATTTTGGAAGAATTATGAGGACTCCTACCCCAGAAATCTTCATGTTTTTTCATCTTCTGAGTACTCTAAACTAAATATAGCATGTGTATTTTAGAATTTAAATATATATACCTCATAAAATAATTTTGGAGATTTGGGTGCAAGAGAAAACCCAAGACTGCCTAAGTTAGAAGCTACTAGAATGCCAGCTCCTCGAATTACAATAGAAAACAGCTAAAATGCAACAGAGGTGATAAGTCATTACAGTGTTTCCTTACTGAAGGGGGTAAAATTTGAAGATCAACTGCTGGAAAATAAAGCAATTTAGGGACTCTAGAAAGCGTTTGTCACAAATGTAGCTTTATGGTCAGAGTAAAAGTAATATTTGAGATGGTAAAAATATTGTACCAATGCTAAGCCTATCAAAGTGATAGCTGTGGTTCTGTATATGGAGGGCCTAAAGGAATCTTCATCCCCTTTCCAGCGTCTTTAGAATTTGCTCACCATTTTTTCAGCCACATTAACAGTTTTCTTTGCTGCTTTTCTAGCCATCTTCAACAGCTTCTCCATTGCTTTTTGATCCTTTAGTCTCTGGTCCTAAACCAATATCATACACGTTAGATTTTGTCATGAAAGCACCATGCCTCTGGGAATCAATTACCATATCAGTCTTTGGTGTATAGCAAGCCCTCTCAAAATGTAGAGGTTTGAAACAGCCATCATGTATCAGCTTACAGTACGTTGGATTGGCAACTTGGCCTGGGCTCAGCTGAATCATTTTGAACACTGGTGTCTTCAGGGCTCACTCAAGGCTCTGAAGTCAGCTGGCAGGTGAGTCAGGGCTGGACAGTCTAGGATATTAGGTGGATTGTATTTTCCAAACACAGTCACACAAATATTTTATCCCATAAGCTGTTCTTACCTTGTGATATCAATAGTCCTACATTGAGAGTACATTTTTCCTCCTCTTGAATTTGGGTAGGTCTGTCCCAAATGCATGATTTTCAAGATTAGGTTAAGAAAAGGCTACACAGTTTCTTCCTGGCTTTGTTTCTTAGGACCTCTGTTTTTCAGCCAACCAACCAACCAACCAATCATGCTGAGAGGAAATCCATATGGGCTCACCCAGAGAAACAACGCAGAGCCCCCGTGAAGAGGAACTGGCACATCCAGTCTAGAGTCAGCATCAACTGCCAGAGATATGTGAATCTTCAGATTATTTTAGCCTGCAGCCTTTAAGCTGTCCCAGCTGACAAGTAAAGCAGAGTTGAGCTATTCCTGCCAAATCTTACTCAAATATCATATTCTAGAGAAAAAAAAAAGTGAGTGCTGTTTTAAACCACTTAGTTTTGGGATGATTTATTATGCAGCATGAAATGACTAAAACAGATGGCCTCATTCATATGTATGGCAGTTTGCAGGCTGTTGGCTGGGAGGCTTTAATTCTATTCAAAATGGCTTCTTTGAGTGGAGGCTAACTCAGACCCATTCACGTTTTGATTTCATACATCCAAGCACATAGAAAGAGGGCAAGCCTCAAACGTACAGCCACTCTTTAAGCCACAGCTTGTATCACACTTACTGATGTCCTTTTGACACGGCAGCCTACCTAGAATCTGTATCATAACAGAGTGCCTTGATTATGGACTCTGAAAGGTCCAACATGCATTCTGAAAGCATATGACTTGTGGCACCAAATCAAATGTGACACACAGCTACTGCATATGCAGTTTTCAGTTTTCCTTCTGGGTAACTACCACAGATTTCCTGGGTTTCCTGGGACCGAGGAGAATCTGTAAATTTGGAAAATTTTAGATGATGTAATTAGTATTGACACCTTAAGTATGATATAGAATAAAGATCAGAGATTTTTCCAGAGATAATCAGAATGTAAGTTGCACTCTGAAGTAGGTCAAAGAGTCTTATGAAAAGCTCCAGACTGTTGGCATTTTCCCATCACAAGGCTTTTTGGGATTATATGCTATAGTAGGACATTATGAATGCTAGTCTAAGACTGGAGCTATGACATATTCTGACACTTCTCTTTCTAATATTGTCTCAACTGAAAGACAGGAAAGCTTCCACCAACTTATATAACAAGAGACATGAAAAACTTCTGGAGATCAAAAACTCAAGTGAGAATTAAGATGTTATTCCACAGTTCCCCCCATAGAGTAAGGAACTTCACATAGAGGTAGGCCTC